>NW_028277035.1:38490000-38790000 GCF_059951505.1 Python bivittatus | reverse complement strand
TTGCTGAAAAGTTCATTTTAAAGTGCTGAAAGCACAGGAACTTTGCCAGAATTCTCAGGTCCCATGATAACAGCATAAATAGAAAGCATTTAGATGTGAGCTATGTTTTACCGTCATTTTATGCTCAGAGCAACTGGGTGAAATAGGCTATCCAAAGAAATAGAAACTGCAAAATAACCCAGTGAGTCTTGTAGTATGAAAAACCTCTGACTCTTGACAGAGTTAGATTTCCAGCTGATGTCATGGGTACCTGAGACCTCACGTTGTCTCTATCAAATGCCTCCTTCAAAGTTTGATCATCTAACACAGATAGACCTCATCTATATATTTTACCTGTTCAGGTAACAGACCTCCATGATAATAAACCTCCACAGTGATATCAATTTTCCTCTCTTTTTATTCCTGCCCAAACATTCTCAACAGGATTTCTAAGTTCCAATTTGTGAATTTCTCTTCAGTCATATGCTTTCTTTATGTACAATGCAATACCCCCTTCTTCTGAGTCTGTACCTTTTGAATAATGTGTAGCCTTCCAGGGCTATGTTCCAATTGTGTGTGTAATCCCACCAAATGTCAGTGATGCCTATCAGTTCATCTTTGTGCCTTACGTCACAATTGCAAGTTCTTCCTGGTTGCTTCCCTCTGCACTGGCGGTGAAACATCTGAAATTGTGAAAGGGGAATTCTGTACTCACTTTGTTGTGGCAGTTTCCTGCCAATTTCTGAATCCCTTGCAAGTCTAATTTATGTATGTGTTTGTTTTATTTTTAATATTTATAGTTTGCCAACCCCAACTGACTCATGGTGGCTTACAAACACATAAATCTATAAAATAACATAAAATATTTCCCCAAAACATAAACCCTGGAATCAGAGCAATATCACCATACCTTAAACATCAAAGGCCCTGTTGAAGAGCTCAGTCTTGACTATCCTGTGATCTCCAGAGGTAAGGTGTGCCATAAAAAGGGAATGTTAAATGAGAAAAAATGTGCTTTCCCCATCTTTCCTTTGATATCATTTGGGGAATTCTCAGATATCATATGGGCTGAATGCACTAGACAAGTCAGTACTCCCTGGGGTAGGTGGTGTCCATTATGTAGATGCCAAGCAAAAATAAACTGTATAGACTGGAATCAGCACTTTGAACTGTGCTTGGAAGTCCACTGACAACCAATGCAATGTCCCTAACAGTGGTGGTAGATGACACTAATGGCTTTTACTTGCCGGTAAGCAAGCTGTTATCTTCTGAAGATAACCAGCTTTCAGGTCATGTTCAAAGGCAAACTTTGCAAAAATTGGTCCATGAAGTGGTGACGGTAAGGTGAATGTTGCCAGGACATTATGTTCCAGGAAGGGCCACCAGTCAATGTTGGGTAGAGGGAATCATAGTCCTGGCTTCATCTATCTACTGAACCTAGCAGTAACCATGAATCTTGTCTCAGGCTTCTTCCTTTGTCTCCTGCACTCTTACTATCTTTAACAGCATATTTCATTCTGGGCTTTTATCACCTCTCTCCTTTGCTTTAGTTTAATGCCCTCCTGAAGAGATTGGTGAGGGACCTGCCAACCAAAACCTTCACAGTCTTTCTGAGAGAGAACTCATCCCTTGCCAGGAATCCTTCATGTAGGTAATGCAGTCCAGGGTTAAGGAGCTCAATCCACTCTTGGCAGCACTATCTATAGCTAGTTGTTCACTTCCAGGATCTTGTTCTCTTTTCTTACACTGTAACCTCGGCTGGAAGGATTGATATAAACACTAATTGAGGCCTGAGTTCCTTTCCTGGAGATCCATTCACGTTCTTTTTTGGCAATGTCATTCATCCCCACATGAATCATTAGGAAGGAATAATTACTGGTGGTTTGAAGAGTCTCAGCAGCTTGTTTATCACATCCAGGATACAGACACCTGGAAGAACACATCTCCTATGACATTATGTAAGACCTGCACACCCTGTGGCACTGGCTCCTCTCAACAGGATTCCTAGATGCCAGTAAATAATGTTTTATTGTTGGACCAGTACATTTTAGAATTATTCCTTTATTGATCAGACTCTATACATACATGTGAATTGGTATCCCTAAATAAGTATACATATATACATATCTGAGAATCCTCTCTTTTTGCTCTCTCAGTTTAATGACTACCCTCTTCACACTTGTTGTTCCTTTCAGCAGGGAATCATCCACCATCACAATGTGCCCTTTCTTCCTCAGAGTGGTTTATGGGTTTCTTCAACCCAGCTGAGTGTCTTCTGTCCTGTTCCATGAAGCTGCTCAGATGTCTGTGGATTGTCTTCTATGATGGGAACCTGATACCATTTGATGGCCTCTATTAGTACTTGAGTGTCTCCTGATTCTGTTGCTTCTCTGGGTCACACACTTCTACTTTTCTTTTTATCACCTGTCCAGTCCAGGAACGTCACATCTTCCTTGGAATGTTGCAGTGCAAAAATTCTGTTCTCAAATCCTTTTGCCTTCTCCTTCAATAATGACACAAGCTTGCATTTCTAGCAAGTGTAGTTTGGGTTCTCTTTAGGCAGAAGCATAAAGATTACACACAAACCTGGCAGATCACCAGATGCCTCATTTGCTGTCCATGTTGCTTGGAGCCTCTTCACATACTGCTGTACAAAATTCTCCTGTTGCTGTCCCTTGCTAAGCATTACTTCTAACCCTTATGAATTCTTGAAGTAACCTTCACTGCATTCTGTGCAAATGCAATTCTGCAATGGTGAAAAAGTTAAAATTGGGATTCAATCTCAGATACACATATATCTTATTATGTTGGATTACTAAATTATGCACGTATTTTTAGGAAAACATAAACAAAATTGACTGCAATAATAAACATTTTTTTTCCAATTTTCTTTGGCAATGGACACTGGAGAATAAGAATTGTCAGAGACAATTGCTTGGTTAATATTCATATCTTCCATATAGCTTTTGTATATGTGTAGTCAAAAAATGAAGGATATGTCAATGGCTGAGATGATCCTACATGTGGAACTTCTCTCATGGGAGGCTTTTGCTGGAGGAAATGTTTTGTGGACTTTTTGGAACCTAATGTTTCCAAATGTGCAATGTGGGGAACATGTCTTTGGATCCAACCCTATGAATATTGATTATACAATATGTATTATCCCTTCTTTATGCTTACAATTCATAAATATTTTCCAGACTTCTCTCTTAATGATTATGTATATTTTCTGATAGGCTCAGATGAACCATATATTTTGAGAACTGACGTCCCTTCATCTTTGTTAAATTGTGAAATTTCTTAAACTCTTACTAGTGTGTTTGAAACAAGTCACTTAATCCAGTGAAGAACTGCAGCTGGAAACACAAATTGTGGCCATCTGCCTAAAAAAAGAAGAAGGCAAAGACCTGTTCTTTATCATCCCAGAGGATAAGACACAGAATAATGGATTGAAGCTACAGGAAGGCAGATTCCAACTGAATGTTAGAAAAAAACTTATAACAGTAAGAGAAGTCTGACAGTGGAAAGGATTACCCAGAGTGGGTGAGCTCCCTTTCACTGGATATGCTCAGGTGGACACCATACAGTCATCAGTGTATATGGCACCTTTTATTTCCCAAGTTTCAGTAAAGCCAAATAAGAAGACTTGAGATGAGGCTTTTAACAGAGGTTTTATTGGCCAATAAACCACCTGGATGGCTCAAGGAATCTTGCCCAGAACCACACCTTGCAAAGCAAGCAACAAAGATTTTATAGGCATATTCAGATATTTCAGATAGTACATCCCCTCATATCCATACAAGGGAATTTTGGGATGACCCAGGGAAAAATAAAGGTGGGCCTAAAGAGGTGAATCTAAGTTTAAATCCCTAACTTCTTTGGAATTTAGGGCCTCTCTTGTTGCAACTTCTCTGCCTGGTACCGATCTAATTTATGGCTTCAGGCATCTGGCTTTTAAGGAAATGGGGTGGGGGAATTCTGTCGTCTCTTAGAAGGCAATCAGGCATTCAACAAAGGGATAAGGATAATGCTGTGCTCTTTACAAAGCAAGTTAATCCTTTGTAAATAAGATAGAGTGCACTATCACATGCATGCCCACACATTATGAGAGAGAGTAAAATTGTGTATCAAAACAATGCCCTTCAAGTGAAAGACACTAGGAGATTGGAACTGATGGACTAAAAGGCCCCCCTTGCAACTTGATGATTGTAAGGCTTAGTATACCGAGACAGTATAACGATAGGAGCCCCTAGTAGAGAAAACTGTGCATATGAATTAATAGCATTTATTTATTTTTAATGAAAACATTTATTATATCAAAACTTCAATTCCATATAATGTTGCCAAGCAATATGAATATATGTATGAGTATATTTGAAGGATGTGGCTATATAGCAGGTCATTGTGGGGAAATTTGCCACTGAATACGCAGGAAATATTATTCTGTAGAGGAATGGAAAATTGAATTTTCTAAGTTTCTCAGTCTTCAGCATTCTGACTGCCTCTGAATTACTATGAAGGAGGAAAACAAGGCACATTATAGTGAAGTCTAGCTGCTGTGGATTACCAGGGATAAAAAAAAATGAGTCTAGACAAATTTGTTTCCATGGTTTACAAGTCTTTTGTTTTGTTTGTTTCTTTTTACCACTCCATAATGCAAAACTCTGTTACACAATATGTAAGAATCTGTCATATATATTCAAATGTCTTTATAGAAGACATATATAAAAGGAAAGTGGTACAGTGCAATAAAATAGGCCTGGGAGCCATCTGTAGATTTACTATATATGTGCATGTATTTGTCAGAATTCTGAAATAAGCTTTGCTTTCTGTATTTCTTTGCCTTCTTATCTTTCTGGAAAGTTTTCACTATATGCCACGTATTCTTACTATTATGAAGATCTACCAAAGAGGGCATTATGCATGAGGCCTTTTATACCAGGAAGCAGGTTAGGTTGAGATGAACCGTGCCTTTTTCATACATTTACACAACACCATTTCCAGGTCTACTCAGTCCCCCTGGCTGGTTTTGATCATCTTCAGCTCTGTAAACCTTGGGATGGAGAAAAGGGCCAAAGAACACCATGAACGGTGGTGAAACAATGCTCCCTCTAGCTGGTCAATTTTTTTTTTTTTTTTGGGTGCCTTCAAGTCAATCTGGACTCCTGGCGACTGCCAGGACAAGTCCATGCAGTTTTCTTGGCAAGTTTTTTCAGAAGTGGTTTGCCATTGCCTCCTTCCTAGGGCTGAGAGAGAGGGACTGGCCCAAGGCCACCCAGCTGGTCTTTGTGCCTAAGGCAGGACTAGAATTCATGGCCTCCTGGTTTCCAGCCTGCTGCCTTAACCACTACACCAAACTGGCTGTCAGCTGGCCAATAGGGGGGTGCAAATAAATAAACAGAAATCAGTGCCCTTCCTCAAGCTGCTGCAGATCCTGGAGCAATAAAAGAACTCTGCACTTTCCCCTCCCTCCAGCTCCCCCTTCAACACAGAAAGGAAATAAAATAAATTGCAAGCTCCTCCCATTCCCCCAACATGTTGCAGGCAGTGGGATCTTTGCAAACTACTGTAACAACATGCAGTTGCGATAAAAGGTTAACTGTGAAGCTGCCAAGCAACCCGTCCTCTGTTGCATTTAAAAGGCAGTTGCTAACTGTGGTGGTAACAGGAAGATGTTCTCCCTGTTTTTCAGCCAGGTATTTTTCCCAAGCTGTAATCATGAGCGCACATTGCTGCAGTGGCTGGAGTGGAAGAGATGGGAAAATATATTTTAAACAGAGAGGCACTATAGTCAAGATGCTGCAGATTGACTGTGAATGTGTTGGTGGGGTGGGGGTGGGGGAGAGAAGGCACTGGTGAAACAAAAATTTGCTCAAGACCTCACCCGACTGAAAAAAGGGGGGAAATAAATTGCTAGTGGGTTCCTCCTCCTCACTCCACCCCCTTCTAATCTACAAGGTAGCAACTCCAAAACAACAACAACTACACCCTTGGTGCCTACAGAAGAAAAAGTAAGAGACTGATCTCATATTAATTTCACTTCAGCTGCCTTCTCCTGGATTACTGTACATGCAGGAACAGTTGCAAAGATTTGCAGGGTAAGTATAGCCTTGGTCAATCCCAGCTGTTTTAAAGGGAAATCAGCAATTGGATTGCAGTTATCTGGCTCTGTGTGGGGAGAAAAAAATGTGAATGATTGCTCTGAGGGGAGCCTTTAGAGGTGCCAAGCCACCTTTCTGTTTTAAGGATCCATGAAATACTACCATAGTGTGTCAGCTGAAGCCCAAGAGCCAGGAGGAAGGGTAAGGCAAGAATTTTATCTTTGCAGATAAAAACAACACTTTTTGTGTGATTTTTGGATATAGCACAGCTGAGGTAGATAATAACCAGCTAAGGTGTCAAACACACACAATAACATAGGGATACAGAGTTGTCACAAGCTGGTTTTGGAACAGGGCAATGTTCCCACATGGAAGTGTTCCAAGATTAAAAGTATGCTGTTCTAAACTTTAAGAATTGTATTATTACTACTAATTATTTTATATATTTATGAATATGAATACTAATATTACTACTACCTTTTCTGGAGATCAGGTGAGAAAAATTAAATACAGTATACAGTCTTTTGAAAAAGAAGTCTTGCCTAGCATTAAGCACCTTCCTATGTTCTGTATCCAAAATCTCAGCAATCCTTTCCAACACTCTTCTGGTACGTTGGCCTTATTCCCAACCTACCAGAGAGGAAAAAGGTGTGAGGTAGAGCCACTTTAGTCTAGTGGTTAAGGCACCGGGAGACCCTCAGTTCTAGTCCCGCTGTAGGCATAAAGCCAGCTGGGTGACCTTGGGCCAGTCACTTTCTCTCAACCCTAGGAAGGAGGCAATGGCAAACCACTTCTGAAAAACCTTGCCAAGAAAACTGCAGAGACTTGTCCAGGCAGTCGCTAGGAGTCAACACTGACTCAAAGGCACACAGAGTGCCTGTTTAGGCTTGTTCACAGTAAAAGATTTGAACGTTATTATTAGATTTTTATTCTGTATGTATGCATGTGTATGTGTGTGCATGTATATATATATATGTGGTCAACTCAAGGCAACGAACATAATTAGTATATCTGAGCTCTTTAGGGCAACCATTGTACTGTAACAAAATGTCCCATTCACACAAAATATAGGTAGTCCTCACTTACTGTCTGCCTTGTTTAGTGACTGAAGTTACGACACTGTAAAACACCTCAGCTTTCTGACAAATCCTCACGTTTACAACCATCGCAGCATCCTGCAGTCACATGATCACCATTCAGGTGCTTCACAACCAGTGCATATTTACGACTGTCGCAGTACCCTGCAGTCATGTGATTGCCATTTGTGTGCTTCCCAAACAGCTTGTGACAAGCAGAGTTAATGTAGAACGTGGAAGTAAAATTGCAAGTCAGTCATGTGATGTTTTGCTTAACAACTGCAGTGACTTGCTTAACGACCAAAGAGGAAGTGACATTGTAAGTCTGTTGTAGTCACGTGATTTTCCTCTTACCGACCACTGCTCTTAGTGATGGAGTTGCCGGTCCCAATTGTGGTTGCTAAGTGAGGACTACCTGTATATTTGTTGTCTTGATGAGGCCAGCATTATCGAGGGTTAAGACCAATATTTCGGTATCTTGCTGTGCTGTAGAAAGGTTTTTTTTCCCTTTAGAAATGTTCCTAATTTGTCCTATTTGTACCATCATTCAAATGTCCAGATATTTTTCATGCTTCTCAATACCTAGAGGGAAGTGTTTGTTTCAAATTTCTCCAGAGGCCACAAGACCTTACTATATCATTTCTACTCTCCATGGAGTTCACAATTCAGTTCCGTTCAATTCATTCAGTGAGTCAGTCATTCATAGTCCCTGACTGAACTGTGCTGCTTTCTTCTCCCCCACACGCTCCTATTCATAGGCAGTTTTAAAATATCTAGCTGAGTTCTGAATGCTTTTGTTTATAGTTCAGGTTTCCAGATGCTCATTCAATCATACTTCATCCCCTCTCACCACCTGGCCATATGCTGAAGAGCTTCTGTTTTTAGTTCATCAGCTCGGATACTTTGGCAATCGTTCATCTAGGTTCTTCTTGTGTGTGGGCAGGGGGAGCTTGGAGGGCAGAAAAGATTATCCCTGACTGATTAGCTTGGTAAGTGCACATTCTAGCTTTCCCCACTTCTGCTCAGTAAAGTAAACGGAAGGTACTGTGAAGATACAAACATAGTAACATACTAATTTACTGGATTTTATATCACATAAGCCAGGCTTTGATAAATGAATGAACTCCTCATCTGAAAAGTCTTTGTCTTTGCTTACCCCCAACCACTTGTTTGTTTTCCTCCCCGCTCTTTCCAGCACCTTTTCTTTCTGTTTCCTTTTTAACTTTTAAACAAGTTTGACTACTTCACAAACAGAAGCCACAGTTAGGGTTTGCATCTTGATTTTCCAGGCATCCTCTAGGTATCTCCACTTAGATATCTGAAGAAATTTATTAGAGCTTTTTTTAAAGTAAGAGGAAATACTTTAAAATCAGAAAGGAAAATGCTGGTCGCGTTGCCTGATGGGGGGTGGGAACAAAGAATGAAGAGAAAGAAAGACAAAATACAAGAGGAGAATATTAAGAAATTGCACCAGTGTGTGAACCTAAGCAGAGTGGATCAACCAAGTGCACTACAGGGAAGAGTCATGTTTAGGTCCCCCATGTCCCCAGCAGCCACATTGACCCAGCCTGATAACCAGTTGTCACTGTTTTCTGTCGTGGACTCCTCCAGCAGTTTGTAGTCTCCCTGGCCATCCTTGCTTTCAGATCTCAAAATGAGCCCTATAGGACAAATTCTCTTGCAGTGTTTCTGTTGGGATTTAACAGAAGTCAAGGACGTTGCAGATTGCACAGTGAAATATAAACCCTCCCATCAGTCTCTAAATGCAAAATCTTGCATCTACCTATGGGAATTCCACCAACATAGCTTAGAAGAAGAAGGAAGAGGAGAAGGAGGCCATCTATCATTCATCAAATTGAATGAGAATGTTTTTAAAAATGCTGAAGGAAAGGTTCAGTACAGCACAAATTTGGGGCAAGCTAAATGAGGACCAGGGTCAGAAAAATCATGCTGGCCCTGATCATGCAATTGGAGGGCCTGCTACAAAAGTCAAGATGGCAGTTGCAGCCATATGATTGAAACCCCACCCCTTTTTTATGCAACACACATTAAAAGGGGGTAGGGCTTTGCAGCTGCCATCTTGACTTTTTGATCCCTCCATGGATGCCCCTGGCCCACAACCACAACCTAAAGCTTGAGTTAGTGCTTTAGCACTCCTTATAAACCCAAACTGAAAAAGGGTTCCTCAGTTTTAGTGGTATGATCTGAAAAAGTATTCAAAGAAATGCAATTGATTCTCACATCCCCCACTCCCAAGAATCACACATGTGTAATTTTCCATTTTCAGCCTGGCTTTTCTCTATTTTTTTTTTTTTAACCACCTGCTTCTCTGACTTTTTCCCTCAGCAGCTCAGGCACATTTCCAGTTCCTTGAGGGGAGATGCATTTTTAGAACGTAGAAAAGCCTGGAGACTTCCCACCCCCGCGTAAAACTGGCAGCCAAGCTTTGGGGATGAGTGAAGCCAGTGGGAAAAATGGCCTCAAGATAGAGGCATGTTGGAAAAAAACATGTATCCTGGCTTCAGATGCATTTTCCTCTTAGAAAGTTATCAGTTTATATCAGTTCAAGCATTAGTTTAATGGATTAGCATATGAATCTGCCTGTCTAGAATTGATATCTGCATTAGGATATGAACAAAAGGTAGACTCAATATAACTCCAGGCATGAATTAACAGATCCCTAAGCAAGCCATGCAAAGTTTCCAAAACAAGCCCACATTACAATAATATGGTCACATTTAAGTGGCTAGGTTTTTTTCTTACACCCTTAATGTTTGGATTTGGGAACCAAATTCTGGGAGCCCTGCGGTCTGGTGGAATCTAAACTCCATATATTGGGGGCTAATTTCAGTGCAATTGTAGGGAGCCATAGGGCAGTACACTGCTAACCAAGCCACTTGACCTCTTTAATTCCCCAGCATGAGTCTGATACCTTAGCATTTTAAAGAGAGAAGTACTGCAGAATTGCCAGAGCAACTTGGATAGGGAAGGAGAAAGTGGGAGGACCAGGATGGCATTGGTCCTTCAACATGCCCTCTTCAAATGTGGGCATGTTCTCCTTCCTTGATTCAACTAGGCACTTGAAGACATTCTTAAAGAAAATACATTTGGTGCATGGATGGGAGACACAGATCCCACCATGATCTCCACTAATTGATGAGATGATGTATATGCAAGATCTATATACATTGGTTTTCTGTTCAGTTTGCTATTTTAAAAAATGAAACATGTGGGTCTGTACATATAATCCTTCTGTGTTTAGGGCTTTCTATTTGTATCAGGTCTTTGCATAGTGCCTATTTAATATGCCAAGATCAACTGCACACATCCTCTTGGCAAATGGGTCACTTGCATTTCAGAAGTTGAAACAGTTGATTGCCCCTTGGTGCCTATGGTTACACACTAACAGGATTGGGCTACGTCGGCCCGGGGGAGAGCGGTTTTCTCTTTGCATAACGTGATACTGTTGACTTATGAAAGCCATTAAGGGCATTGCTGAGAAGCAAGGTTTTGTGATGGGGTCTTTGAAGAAGCAATTATATTGCATGCTGTGACAGTTTGTGAAGGTTCAGTGGAGAAAGATGTTTTCCCTTGTTCGGGGGAACACCACCATTCCACAGAGAGGGAGATTTTCAAGTCCCCAGTGGATTATCCTTTATTCTCTTGAGTGATGAATGGGAAAAATTAAAGTAGAAAAAACTACTTTAGTAGTTCTGAAAGGGCTAGTGAGAAACTAAAGACAGCATCAAGAGGAGAGGAAAGAGGAGAAATCAGGCAGAAAACTCAAAAAATCCTACTGGGCAATTAGCTCTTGAGAGGCAGCTGCAGTTAGAAATTGAGGAGGGAGTCATGGAAACCTGGCACATGCTTAGGACTGCTTTTGTGTTTTTCTCAAGCACTCCAAACCGATTTGCCAGTAAGAGCTGAGTAAATTATAGATGGGGGTGGTTTTCACCTTTGTATGATAAGAGTGCAGGAACCAAATCCAATGAATTTCTCCTCCGTTCCCAGAAGGGCTACTTGGGCCCAGGAGCCCAGTCAAGCAGGCTGATCCATTAGGCAAAAACTTCCTTTCTCAAACACGATACTGACATATGCAATGGATGGTTCATCGCTTCTCAGTTTCTTTCTTTTTCAGAGATATCATCAGTTTCTACATAGCATTCAGGCTTGAAATCTGTATGTTGTAAGGAGATGAAGAGTAGGGGGAGGATGGGACCTCTACTGTTATTTCTCTCTCTCTCATTCTCTCTCTTTTTTTTTTTGGTAAGACTAGACTAAAAATTACTGGTAAAAATAATAATAATTGGATTTGTCCATGATGGACAGACGTGTGAAATTTAGCTCTTCCTTTGCCTATGAATCAGTGTTGATTCCTGGCGACTCCTGAACCAGTCCCTGCAATTTTCTTGGCAAGGTTGTGGAAGCAATTTGCCCTTACCTCCTGCGTAGGGCTGAGAGAGAGTGATTGGCTGAAGGTCATCAAGCTGGCTTCGTGCCTAGGCCAATTTCTAGATTAATCTGGCAGGAACGGGGTTCTCAAAGTTCCTACCCTCACCTCTGTGCTTACGGGGCCCACCAGAACTAGGCAGGTTGAAAGCAGGGTGGGATGCTAACTATCCAAATAAGCTGAATAAGATTTAGTTAGAAAAGGATAAATGATTTCCCTCTTATTTCTTCCAAACTGGAGTAGGACTTGGATGAATTATTGTACTTCCTCTGTTCCTTTAAATGGGATCTTGAAATAGGGAGTGGATATCTACTGGCACAGATCCCTGCTAGAAATTCAACCAAATAGGAAGCTATTTTAGACATACAGAATGGTACAATTAAAACAAAACAAAAAGGCTGCCTCAGTTAAACTTAAATCTTGATGATTACATAGATATTTCATGTAGTTTTGTTAACAAAAGTACAGGCATAGTTTCTAGTCCTCCTCTTCTGGGCTTCTCATCTAATTCAGTTTATTCTTATAATATTTCTGTATTTCCTTTTCTTTTTTTTTTTGTACGTTTGTGTATATTTATAACCAGTAGCCAATATTAATTGCGGTTTATGTTAGAGAAAGGCTTCTAGTGTTGTAGGATTTGTCAAGTTTTAAAATGCAGACATATAAAATACAGAATGTACGTCCTAAAGGTTAATGACTACAAAAAGTTTGAAAATATTATGCCAGCATAGTTAAAATAATGCTACTAATTAATAGTCAGTAGTGCTTTTTAAACATCTGAAATGCTTTGCGGGTATCATCAAAAAATCCCGAAGAAAAGATGATTGATAATAGATAGATAGATAGATAGATAGATAGATAGATAGAGTAATATAATACACATGCATGCATGCACACACAGACAGACAGACACAAGTAGTGTTTCCGGTCTGCAGGCTGTGAGAACTACTGAACATGGAATTATATAGCAGCCTCCATATAGAAAAGAGAACCTCAAGGGAATCTCAGCAGCCTCAGGGGAACCTGAACATTTACGCAAATAGGCTGTTTAGGACAAGAAACTAATTGGAGGAACCCAACAACCCAAGGACTAATGAGCTTACTCCTAAGCTATGAAACTGACTGTTGGTGAGAAAAGGAATAAATTAGGGTATCACAGAAGAGGGCATGGCTGGTTAATTAAAAAAAAAAAAATTGAAGGAACATTCCAGAATATATCCTGCAACTGTCTGTTGTGGGCTCCATTTATTATTTTTGCTAACAAAAGCCCGGGGCTGGGAGATGATCTTTGTCCACCTAATAGAATGTAGTGAACTGTTAATCAAATGGCTTCTGGTTCACCAGTCACAATCTCACCTCTTATCCACTGGGCACCTCCACAGAAAGGCTTGGCAACAATTCAGAAACAGCTCTAGACCAGTCCCATTTCATAGCATGGGTAGGTTTGGGAAGATGAGTATGTTTGTTTCTGATTGGATCAAATTCGGGTTTTTTCCCATGATAGTCCTGCAATTCTGTAGCGTGTGGGTTGGCCATTTTCCCATTGTCAAGAACAATTTTTCTTTCCTCTTGGTTCAAGAAAACCATTTTGCTTTCTCTGTCTACTCTCCATAGAGGTTTGCCAACTTATTCCTGGATGTTTATACACATTGTTGAGATTACTGGGGAAAGTACATGGTTGCAAAAATGCATGAAATCATTTCACTTTCATAGATCACCAGAAGCATTTAAATGAAACAGAGCAACTGGTTGCTCTTATTGTATTATTATTGTTGGTCGCATAGTCAGCCAGTTGTTTAGACTGGATTTGGCATTTTTATCCACCTACTGAGTACCTCCCAAGGACCTGGGATAGGCAGATATTGTTGTTTGATGGTGTTAAAGGTATCGTCACAGAATATAAGCTGTTCCAAGTAAAGCTGCCTTTTGCAATTGATTGATGGTGATTTTGTCAGTGCCGATGGTCTTCAAGCGGTGCTCTAGATGTTCTGGGATTGCATCCAAGGCACCTATAATTATTGGTACTATCTTTGCTTTGTTTTGCCACAGTCATTCTACTTCTGTTTGCAGGTCTTTATATTTTGTGATTTTCTCCAGTTCTTTCTCTCCTATTCTGCTGCCTCCAGGTATTGCAGTGTCTACCATACAGACTTTTTTGTTTTTTTTATCAACAATAGTTGAGTCTGGGCTGCTTATCTGTTTGAAACATCAGAAGCTTTGTGCAAAGATCAATGGCTTGTCTGTTTGAATTGTAAAGTCCCAGAGCACTTTAGCTTCTTCATTTTCTATTACTTTGCCTGTTTTGTGGTCCCACCAGTTCTTGCACGCAGGCAAATGGTATTTCTTGCAGATATTCCAATGCACCATTGTTGCTACTTTGTCATGTCATTGTTTGTAGTCAGTCTGTGCAATCTTCTTGCAGCAGCTAACTAGGTGGTCCACTGTTTCTTCAGCTTCTTTGCAGAAGCGGCATTTGCTGTCTGTTCTGTCTTCACCATTCTGGCTTTATACACATTTGTTCTTAAGGCTTGGTCTTGTGCAGCCAGAATTAACCCCTCTGCCTCTTTCTTCAAAACTTTCCTGCTCTTAGCCATTGCTAAGTCTTGTTACCTGCTTTGCCTGCTAGTTTTTTTGTATACTGGCCATGTAATACTTTGCCTTGCCATGTCTTTTTAGTATTCATTTGGTGTCTCTTGAATTTTGATCTCTTCAGTATTCAGTAAGCCTTCATGGTGTACTAGCTTCAGTGCAACTGTGCTTCAGATATTCTTCCAAAGCTCTTTTTTCCTCTTCAGCTATCTGGTGTACTTGCAACATTCCACCCCCACCAATGCTCCATGGAAGTAGAGTCTGTCAACATAATTGCGTGGATGAAGGGCATGATTCATTGTCATAATTTTTCTGGTCTTCCTGTCCAGGGCTTCTAGTTCTGCTGGAGTCCAGTCCACTATTCCAGCTGTGTATCTAATGACTAGAATTGCCCAGGTGTGAATTGCCTTGCTGGTATTTCTTCCAAGATCTTCTTCACTCTTGTCAGAAAACGACAGACACGGGTTCGGTTATCCAGTAGACAGAAGTTTTTATTGGGCACGTTTGCAAAGGTGGGTCCCTCCCGCAGCAATGGAGGAACCCCGAAGCAAGGTCTGACAGGTTTTTATACCCCCTATCTGTCCTCCCCCTCCTACGAGGGCTTGGCTCACAATCTCACCTTTTTTACCGCCCCGGAGCGCCGCTAATTAACCGCAAAACCGCAGACATTCCACTTTCCGAATCCAATCAGCGCAATACACATTCCAATCCCCACTTGACCCGACAGCCGCCCCCTGCCGTTTCTCTTCACTCTGGAGCGAACGTGCCTCTTGCCTGCAGTCTTTCCTCCCTCCTGCCGTCCTTCTCCACTCTGATGCGAGTGTGCCTTCTGCCCATCCTCCCTCCTGCCGTCCCCCCAAGGCTGCCCCATGGTGCACAGCGCTCTCCCCTAGCAAACATGGTTCGTTTGAGGCCCTCACTTCTCCCTGCCTTCTCACAATCCCCCCTTTTTCTTTTCACGCCTCTGTTGGGCCTCAAACCTGGCTAACAGGATTGCTCCCTCGTCCCGGACCCGGGGCTTCACACACTGGGACAGGTAATTCCCACAAGCAGGGAGACATTGCATTAAGCAACATACTAGGACCAGTAAGGCAATGAAACCAATGGCTAGTACAAAAAGTTGTTTTAACCAAGCAAAGTTAGGTAACCAACTAGTGAGCCACGACCAATTCCATCCCTCTGGATCCTCGGATATGCGAGAGGCTAAGGTCTTCAACTTGGCTAGTTTTGCTTCAACATAATTCTTATTGTTGGTTAGGTTAAAGCAACAAAGACCTTGAAAAGATTCACAGCCTTGTCCTGCCCTTAATAGGAGATAGTCTATAGCTATCCGATTTTGAATGACCGCCCTCCTGATCTCAGTGACTTCTTCAGTGAGGGCTGCAATGAGAGAGGATGTAAGGTTGACACTTTTAGCCAGGAGGCAGGCCACCTTCCTTAGGTCCAGGTAAGCCCTTCCACTTAGTGCAGGAACCCCTACTAAGGAGAGGGCCAGAGCCATGGCTTCTGTTTCAGACAAGAGTGTCACATCACTCTCACAATCAGATGGCAGCTCCCTTTTTCTTTTTTCTTTTGATGGGTGCGCTTGTATTGGAGGCAGGGCATATAGAGAGGTCAGGCGCCCTATGGCACAAGGGCCCCCTGAACTATAGGCTGGAACATAGGTGTAAGCTTCATGTCCACATAACAAAAAGAAACCTTTAGGTAGGTATAGAGGGGTTGAGGCGTAAGGGATATTATAGATCCCTCCACAAGTGAAAGCAGGACCTTTTGAGGGCAGTGGGTGGGTACGGTTCTGGGTATTGTTGAAATATACACATTGAGTTGCATTGGTTATCCCCAAGAGATTTAGAGCTATTTGCCTTTGATTAGTCCAGGGTCTTGGAGTGGGAGAAGACCCAAAATGATAGAACATCCCCCCCCACGGGGGATCATCCCCAGTGATATCAATATTCGCTATCTGAGTAACATTCTTCAATGCTTCCAAGCTGATGGGCATTCCAAAGAAACAGGTGGAGGTGACACCCTTCACAGTCAAGAGTTGCCCCACACAAAAAGTTGTGCTGTTCAAAGCTGTCTGTGCCAATTCTACAAAAAAATTGTTGTTAGAGCTGTGCTGTAGAGCATCTAAGCAGTGACATAATAGAATAACCTGGATGCAAGCCTTCATGTTGTTCATCTCCTCCCCTGCCTTAGTTCAGTTCCTTTTAAGTTTTACTTTGAGTCCGTCTCCCGGTTGGGCAGTCCACGGTCGGGGGTCGGGAGCTCGCTTAACCCGATGGTAGTGGGTCCAACCCCCCTGTCGGGTTCGAACCGCCGATTCAGTTGTCAGGAGAACTTGGTATGGTCCCTCCCAAGACGGCTTCAGTTTCTCATCCTTCCACGTCTTTATCAGGACCCAATCCCCTGGCTTGTGGGGGTGTTGGTCTTCCAGCAAGGGGGGCCGCTGAGCGAGGAGTCCCTGTTTTCTTAAAGATAAGAGAGATTGTGACAGTACCAGGAGATACTTTCTCAGGAAGGCATCCTTTAGCTCGGGGATAGGCTCTCCCATTGGAGCCAGGAAAGGTCTTCCCATCATCAGCTCGAATGGGGAGACCCCCACATCCTTGCAAGGGGCTGTCCGCATTCGAAGCAGGGCAACCGGAAGTGTCTTTGTCCAAGGTAGCCCTGTTTCCAATCCCAGTTTGGTGAGATGTTGCTTCAATACCCCGTTAGTTCTTTCCACTTTCCCACTGGATTCAGGATGCCAAGGGGTGTGGAGTTCCCATCGAACCCCCAGGCTTTGCATGACCTCCTGCAGCACCTTGTGGGTGAAGTGGGTCCCCCTGTCAGAATCCAGACTCTCTACTATCCCATACCGGGGGACGATCTGTTCCAGGAGAACTTTTGCTACTACCTGTGCAGTCGCCCTCCGGCTGGGCACCGCTTCCACCCAGCCAGTGAGGTGATCTTTGAGTACCAACAGGTACTTCAACCCAGCCACAGGAGGGAGTTCCGTAAAGTCCACCTGGACTCGCTGAAAGGGCCATATTGCCAAGGGCCTTCCTCCCCTCTCCCTTCTCCTCATGGCTTTGCGATTGGTTTTCTGACAAATCAGGCATTTCCAGCACACAGCCTGTGCCTCTGTCCACATCCCCAGGCTCCAGTACCACGGCTTTACAGTATCTATCAAAGCCTGCACCCCCCAGTGAGACCCTTCGTGCAGTTTCTCCAACATCCCCCTCATGTCAGCACGGCTCACTACTGGGGTCCCCTCAATTGTAACCCAACAACCTGCTTCCTCCCTGCAACCTTCCCTTTCCAGCAGCACCTCGTCCAACTTCCCCGGCGTCCAAGCCGGAGGTTCTTCTATCTGGGGGATTGCAATCATGATGGCAATGGGGACACCCTCCGCTGCCTCCTTTGCTACTCGATCAGCAAGTCGGTTCCCTCTTGCCTCCATCGAGTCCCCCTTCTGATGTCCCATTATATGCACCACTGCAATCCTGTCGGGTTCTTGAAGAGCTTCCATCATCCCCTCTATCAGTTGCCGAGCTTTCACCTCCTTCCCAGCAGTTGTGAGTAAACCCCGTTCCAGCCAAATTTTCCCGAAAGTGTGCACTACTCCCCAGGCGTATCGCGAGTCTGTGTAGACGGTGAGGGACACTCCCTTTCCCAACTCTAGTGCCCGTTTCAAAGCGTGCACTTCACACAGCTGAGCCGACCAGTCCGCTGGTAGTGCCCCCTTCTCTATTGTCTCTCCCTCCGCAGTCACTATCGCGTACCCTGACTTCCTTTGTCCCTGCTCTACTCGACTAGACCCATCCACGAACCAGACCTCACCCTCCTCCAGCGGGACCTCCTGCAGGTCCTCCCGGGTCTTTGTTTGCAGCTGCAACAGGGTGGAGCACTCGTGCTCCGCCGGCTCCCATTCTTTCCGCTCCCCCGCAAGAAACTCCGCTGGGTTCAAATTCCTGTCTGTTCCTACCACCACATCAGGACTTATCCGGAGAACTGTCTCATATTTCAACATCCTCCCTTCTGTCATCCAAGCAGCCGCCTGCTGACTAAGCACACTTAAGATCTGATGGGGTGAATGGACAATCACGGGGCTCCCAAAAGTGAGTTGTTTCCCTTCTGTCACTAGCACAGCAGCGGCAGCCACTGCCTGCACACAAGTCGGCCATCCCCTCACCACTGGTTCTAGGGCTTTGCTCAGGAAGGCCACTGGTTGATATTTTCCAGCCCGTCTCTGAGTCAGTACTCCAATGGCAGTTCCCCCATGGGCTGTAACGTATAGGTGAAAGGGGAGGGCCAAGTTCGGTAGAGCCAGAGCCGGGGCCGTCACCAGGCTCCTTCGTAATTCCCCCCCACTTCTCTGTGTCCCTGTCTGTCCATTCTACCCTGTCAGATGATCCTTTCAACTTCTCATACAGAAACTGAGCCTTGCTCATGTACTCATCTATCCATAGCCTGCAATATCCTACTAGACCCAGAAACCGCCGCACCTCCGTTTTAGTATGAGGGGCTTCAACTGCATTATCCCCTGTATCCGAGAAGGATCAATCAACTTCTCGCCCTTCCGGAGTACATGTCCTAAATACTTGACCTCCCTTTCCACAAATTGGACCTTCCCTTTTGACACCTTCAATCCTTCCTCAGCCAACCAGTTCAATAAAGCCACTGAGTCTTCTCTCACCTTTACTTCCTTCTCTCCAGACACCAACAAATCATCCACATACTGCAGCACCCGAGAACCCCCAGGGGCCCGGAACCCCTGGAGTTTCTCTTCCAATGCCTGTCCAAACAAGAGGGGCTCTCGGTGTACCCCTGGGGCAGCACCGTCCATCTCAGTTGTTGCTTCCTCCCAGTCTCCGGATCTTCCCACTCAAAAGCGAACAGATCCCTACTTTCTTCTGCCAGAGGGCATGACCAAAAAGCATCCTTCAAGTCTATCACCGTGAACCACCGATCCCCGGGAGGGATCTTCCCCATCAAAGTGTAGGGGTCAGGCACTACCGGGGTCCGGGCCAAGACCAAATCGTTGACCCTCCTCAGATCCTGCACCAGCCTGTAACTATTGTCCTTCTTCTTCACAGCTAAGATAGGGGAGTTGAAGGGGGACATAGCCGGTTCCAACAGCCCTTGCCGCCTCAGCCCATCTATGATGGGCTTCAGCCCACGCCTCCCATCCCAGGACAGCGGGTATTGGGCTTGCCGCAAACCAGTCACCCCCGGTTTCAAGGGGATGCTAATTGGGGCAATGCGGAACCGACCCGCCCCCCCTTCTCCTGCCCATACCTCAGGGTTCACAACCTCCACGTCCGCCTCCCGCAACAAACACATCCTTTCTGCCTGTTCCACATTCCACAATTCCACTCCTAGACTACCCATTAGATCCCTTCCCAGCAAGTTCACCCCTGCCTGTGGGATCAGTAACACATCTGCAGTTACCTCCTTCCCATTCCACTCCAGTCTCACTCCCTCCAGTACGTCTGCCTTGACCGGAGAACCTCCCACCCCCATCACCGATACCGACGCGCCCCGGGATTTCGCAATCCCTGGGATCGGTTGGCACAACGATGTTCGAGAGGCTCCGGTATCCATGAGGAACTGCCGTTCCTCGCCGGTGGGACCCACCGTGATGTTTACCAAGGGTTCCCCGTGGGTCCCGGTTGGGGAACCATGACCCCCCTAGTTGTACAGGGGGAAACTCCTCTCATGTTCTCCCGATGTTCAGCATTATTGGGATCCCAATTTGGGTCTGCCAGAGGGAATTTAGTATCTGCGGCCGGGGCATTTGGGACATTTGCATTCCTTTGCTCCCAAGCCCCGAGCGCAGCTCGCCAAATCTGGCCCCTCTCTTCTGGCGTATAGAGGTGGGCTAAAATGTAATTCAGTTCCCCCAGGAGTATTCCACCGGGCCGAGAAAAAGTTCCAATTGTTCGGCGGCGGTATGGGCATTCTCTTGCATATGAGGGAGGGTCTTTTTTAATTCCCTCAACTCACTGGGTTTGATGGGAACTGTTACGTAACTGGTGACGGTCACCCCCTGTGCGTTCGTTTCGTTCGGGACTTCCCGGACGGGGAAGGCACTGGCCGACCTTAGACTAAAGGGCAAGTTCTGAATGTCTTGGTTCAGCTGGTCCAGCTCTTTCCGCAGCCCGGGATAGGGTGGGGGCGCCGGAGGGGGAGCGGTAGGAAGAGGAGGAGGAGGAGGAGGTGGCGGCCCCCATTGAGGTCTAGTCAGCCAGAGGTCCTCCTCCTCATCCTCCTGTTCTTTTTGGACAAAAATTTTGGCTAACTTGGGTCGAGGCCCCTCCCAATGAACATGGAACCAGACTTCCACATAGGGTTCCTGTGTTAACATTTTATGCTCCACAATGTAGTTTTTTAGTTGGGTCACCCAGTAATTACTGGGGATTCCAAGAGTATCCCAATGGTAGGGGAATTCGGGGTCCACTAGTGGATATTTTGGCCATTCTTTAGTGCACAAAGTTATCATGGTCGGTTTTTCCAGACCCCTGGTGAATGGACACAACCAGGGTGTCTCCCATTGTTGCAACAATTGTCCTAATGGAGAATCCGTGGGGATTCCCCCTACTGCGTTTTTCCCACTGGCCCCTGGCCTTACACTCTTACTCTGCGCCTTACCCATCCTTCCTGACTACGTTTCCCACCTTACAGAAGGTCCCGGACTCTTCTGTCCCCTTGCGGCGTCCAACGCCTCGTAACCACGCTAATCTCCCCGAGATTATGGGTAGGCTGTACTCACCAGACCTCCCGGAGGTCCCCTCGTCGGCCGACTTCCTCTTTACTTCTGTCTGACTGGCGATTGGAGTCCCGTCCTGGACCCGACTCCGGGGAAAACGGGAGACACCTCAACGGGGTGTTACGGCCGATTACTCACCGGTTCCCCACAGTCCGGTCCACGTCGAGGACTCCTGGCTGGCTCGCCAATTTTGTCAGAAAACGACAGACACGGGTTCGGTTATCCAGTAGACAGAAGTTTTTATTGGGCACGTTTGCAAAGGTGGGTCCCTCCCGCAGCAATGGAGGAACCCCGAAGCAAGGTCTGACAGGTTTTTATACCCCCTATCTGTCCTCCCCCTCCTACGAGGGCTTGGCTCACAATCTCACCTTTTTACCGCCCCGGAGCGCCGCTAATTAACCGCAAAACCGCAGACATTCCACTTTCCGAATCCAATCAGCGCAATACACATTCCAATCCCCACTTGACCCGACAGCCGCCCCCTGCCGTTTCTCTTCACTCTGGAGCGAACGTGCCTCTTGCCTGCAGTCTTTCCTCCCTCCTGCCGTCCTTCTCCACTCTGATGCGAGTGTGCCTTCTGCCCATCCTCCCTCCTGCCGTCCCCCCAAGGCTGCCCCATGGTGCACAGCGCTCTCCCCTAGCAAACATGGTTCGTTTGAGGCCCTCACTTCTCCCTGCCTTCTCACACTCTCATGGTGTATTCACTACTAACCTTCTTGACTTCAATGTGCTTGATGTTGTCAGCTTGAAGGATGCCCAGGTATTTGCAGTGATCTTTTTCATCCAGACTCTTGATGTGATTTCCATAGGGCATCTTGATTCCTTCAGTTTTCACTATTTTTCCCCTGTCAGTGGTAAGGGTGGCACATTTGTCCAGTCCAAACTCCATTACAATATCTTGGCTATATATTCAGACAGGGTTGAGCAGAGATTCTATTTCAGATCATGTTTTTCCATACAGCTTCAGATTGTCCATGTAAAGGAAGTAGGATAGCCTGGCAGATGTTTTTGATATTTTATAGCCACGGCCTGACTTGTTCAGTATTGTCGACAGAGGAATCGATGCAATGACAAACAGTAGTGGTGACAGTGACTCTCCTCAAAAGATTCCTCCCTTGATATTAACCTCTCCCAGTCTATCACCATTGACCAGCAACTGTCTTCTATTTTGCCATTGATCTTTGCACAAAGTTTCTGATGTTTCTACTGACTCCTGTTATTTCTAGGCAATTGATTATCAAATCATGTGGCAGGGAGTTGTGTGTTTCTTGTAATCAATCCAAGCTACATTCAAGTTGGTCTTCCTTCTCTTACAGTTTTCCAAAATCATCTTGTCTATTAGGAGCTGATGTTTTGTTCCTCTGCTCTTTGGGTGGTTTCCTTTCTGCTCACATGGAAAGAGCTTGTTTTCAGTTAGATGCTGTTGGACTGCATCAGCTACCACACCAGTTAGCAATTTGAAACTTGTTGGTAAGCAGATAATTGGCCTGCAGTTGCCTGGTGCAGCCCGTTTTGTTGGATCTTTCATTATCAGGTAGGTTTTGCCAGATGTCAACCAATCTTTCTAATTTAACCAATTTCACCTCCTTGCAGTACTGTATGTTGTTAAACTGCTTGGTAATGAGTGGGTACAGAGCAGTCAGATGTTTTAACCAAAAACCATGCAGTTCATCTTCACCTGGTGCTGACCAATTCTTGATCTTCCTTGCCCTTTTCTCCACCATTTCTGCTATTATTACAAGTTCTTTCATTTCAGCTTCTTTTTTATTCTTATCTATCTCCTTTATCCAAGCTATATCCTTGTTGTATTTCTTTGGGTTGTCCATAGCTGCACCCAGAACTGCACTGTTTCTTCTTTGTCAGGTGTTGACTGGTTCATTGCAGTCTCTCCACTAATGGATTGGTAGAAACATTTCTGATTCGACTGAAATTGGAGATTCTGCCTGTAGTGTGCGATTCAAGCCTCATTCCTGGCTATGACTGTTATTTGCTGCTTTATTATTTCCAGTGCTTCTTTGATCTTCCTGGTTTCTAGGTGATATTTCTTGATCAGGTATTCTTTGGTCTTTTTGTTCTTCAGCTTCTTTTCTTTCATCTGTTGTTGTTGCTGTTGTTGCTGTTGTTATTATTATTATTATGCCTTCAAGTCAGTGTTGATTCCTGGCGATTGCTTGGAGTAGTCCCTGCAGTTTTCTTGGCAAGATTTCGGAAGTGGTTTGCCATTGCCTTCTTCCTAGGGCTGAGACAGAGTGACTGGCCCAAGGTCACCCAGCTGGCTTTTGTGCCTAAGGTGGGACTAGGACTCATATTTTTCCGGTTGGTTGCTAAAATACATGCTGTAAGAAATATGTATAGTAGTTCAGTGGCTTCTTCGTCCATCACTTAGGAAACTAATTATTGTCCTATTCTTGGTTATGCATGTCTTATGTTGATAACTAGCACTTTAGAAAGTACTAGAATGACATATATACACTGACTAAATCCTGGCAATCAGTGGGTGACATGTCTTAGCCAGATTTCTCTCACAACTCAGAATAATATATGAGTTTTTGGCAATTATATTCTACATAACAGGAGAATGAATGGATATAAAGAAATGGCATTTCCTCCTTACGCACTTTCATTCATACCTTATTTCATTCATATATTATTATTTACTCATCATTTTAGTCCTTCTATTTTATTGGAACAGTGAGGAGAAAAACAGAATGGAACAGCGTGAATGGAAACTCCACTAACAACACATTTTCTTAAATTGAAATAAAGAATTAAATATACTCAAAGTATAATAGATATTCTTTGCTGTATTTCAGCAGTGCATACATCTATGGCAACTGGGTGACTTTACATTCATTTATTAGCTCAATATGGAAACTCTTCCATGTAATCTGAAACAATTTTTTTCCTCTTCTATTATCCAAGCCACCTACTAAGAGTCAGGTGACCTGCTGTCATCGTATTTTTCTTTAGCTCAGCCAGAGTTTGAATCTTTTTCAGTTCCACTAAAAAGATACTACTAAGAGAATTTGCCCACCATGTAATCAGTGTACCAAAAGAATGCAAGCCAGCCCAAGAAATGACCATTACAGCTTGATACATATCCACTTCTATTTCTCATGTATTTCCCTCTGTTATATACATATATGTATCACAATCAGTGCTTTTAAAACACAGTTCAAATATTGTCCAAAACATATGATATTTACTCATAAGTAATTATAGCTCAAGTACATTATGGAAATTATATTTTTAAAACTGAAAGAAAAGCAAAGGCGATCGGAGGTCAACGTTTTAGTCTAAGCTTTTTGTTGCCCCTCACACTCATGTTAATTATATGGGTTAGGACTTGAAAGAAAAGGGTAAAAGGGAAGACAAACAGGAATGTTCAGGAAAAGAAAGTGAGAGGTTTTCTGCAAAGCAGCAGACAGCAGGGAAGGGGGAGATGTGTTGTAACAATGGCCTGATATCTCTTGCTGAGCGTTTTGAAATGAAGCCAACGTTTGAATGGAAAATTGAAGGCCACAGATCACCTCTTGCCATTATAAGTAGAGACAGTTGTGTTCAGAACTTCTTATCTGAATCCACGTACTTCATCTTATGGGCTGCACTGTCTCCACCGTTGCACCCCAGGCTTAACATCATAGAATGAACAGTTTAAAAGGAATGTTGGAGATAATCTATTCCACTGCTCTGCCTAGTGCAGGAACCCACTAGTAGAGCATCTCTGACAGAACGGGCATCAGCTGCTGCTTGAATATAAAGGAGAATCCACTGCAAAAGAGAGCCCACTGTCTCCTGGGGCAGTTTGTTCAAACGTTAAGCAACTCTTTATATTAGGAAATTGTTCCTGAAGTTTAATCAAAATCTGCTTCCTTGTAATTTAATCCCATTGTTTCTTGTCATCTGAAACAACACCGAACAAGTCAACCCCATCTTTTACATGACAGCCTTTCAGATACTTGAAGACAGCTATCATAACTCCCTGCAATCTTTTCTTCTCCAAGCTAAACATTCATCCTTAAGTTTTTTCTTTCTAAGACCTTATTATCTTGGTTGCACTTCTCTGGATATACTCTATGCTATAGTGTTCAATATTCTACAATATTCTAGGCACAGTCTGAGCATCACAGAATTGAGAGGAACAATGGCTTATTTTGAACCTAACTCGGTACTTCTGTTGATGCAGCCAGAATTGTTTAGTTCTTCAGATCTCATTTCAAAACTACTAGCATGGAGCTTGAAAAAAAGGCCTAAAAGAGTTATTTTGGATATGATAACTCTTGCAACCCAGGCATCGTGCGGAAAGGTGATTTTAGTTTCCCGAACTCCCCAGCCAGCAAGGTCACTGATGAGAATTTGGAAAGTTGAAGTCCACATGTGCTGGAGTTTACACTGTGGGAGGTTGCCTATGAGAGATTTTAGGGAATAAGATAGCATTAGGTTATCAAGAACAAGTCATGTTACACTTTTTTTTTTGATAGTGAGCAGTTGAGTTGACTGCAGGGATGTGATAGGTATAGTGTACTTTGAGTTCAGCAAAACATTCTACAAAGGTTTCCATAATCCTAGTAGAGAAGATAGTAAAAGGTAGAGTGGACTTTGCTACCATTAGCTGAATAATTGGATGGAACAATTGTACTTAGTGAGTGTACATCAATGGTTCCATATCAAGCTGGAAGAAGGTGATAAGTGGTATACCAAAGGGGCCTATGCTGTTCATCAGATTTACAAATGACTTGGATGAGGGCTTAGAAAACATGCTTATCAAATGTGTGGACAGCATATAAATGGGAAGATATATATATATATATATAGCTACAAATATACAAATATATAGCTCTATATTTGGGAAAATTAGCTCTTCAACTGAAAAATCAAAAGTATGAATGGGAGGGAGAAACATATGAGCATGCAAAAAGGATCTGGATGTCTTGATGGATCATAATATGAGCCAACAAAACAATGCAGCTGCAAAAAAAGCAAATGCCATCCTAGGTTGTGTTTTCTTGAGAGATATTGTATATCCAGACATAAAGTATGTGAGAGATTGCACATCCCTTCAGTTTGTATTAGAAATACCCTGGGGGGATCTTCCTTCCTTCCTTCCTTCCTTCCTTCCTTCCTTCCTTCCTTCCTTCCTTCCTTCCTTCCTTCCTTCCTTCCTTCCTTCCTCCCTCCCTCCCTCCCTCCCTCCCTCCCTCCCTCCCTTTATTTTAAGATTTCAAAATAAGATTGCTTTTAGGGGACACTGACATCTCCATAGCAGCAAAACATTCACTAGGGTTTAAAGTATCATTTTGAACACTGTGGCATGTATGATGATTTACAATACTTTAGGCAGTTTCTTCTATATGAAGTGAATAAAATGTGAGTTAGTTTTTATTCTTCTAGACCTGTGGTTTAAAGCATCTTTATACTGCCACTTAATCTCCATAATCTCCCCTCCTTGGAGATTTAAAGTTTACGAAAAGAATTTCAAAAAGGATGAAGGGAAAAGAGGAAAACAAGCTATCTCAGACACCATTTTTAAAGTTAATATGGCTTGCAGTATAACTAGCTGGAGCACAAACAGTTCAGGAAAAGATGCCAAATTCTCCTCTTCTGCTGCAGCCTAGCCCACTGGTCTCATTAGGTTCCCAAATGCCCATAACAAAACGTGCCAAGGACTATATTTTACAGCATCACTGCTCCTAACCTATTTAAAAAACTTTTTGGGGTAGTACAACACAAACATTTAAGCCAATGCTGGGGGAAAAAAGAAATCTGAAGTGGGAAAACTCTTAAGCTGTGTGTGATCAGCGGTCATGATATTTTTTTTCCTTCATTTTCACCACAAACTCCAGGTAGCACTTCATAAAGAGCGATGCAGTTCTGTGGAAATGGTTTCACGGTCTAATGTACCTGTTGAACCATGTCTTGATGGTAACGCAGCACTATTCCTCCCCATCTGCGTACTTGATAGAGGAATGACATCCAATGCAGCTTCCTCCTGCTACCAGTACTATCTACCACCAGTAAGAGAGATCCCAATTGATTTTGAGATGCTGATATTTTTTGTTGCATTTTTTAAAATGCTACCTTTATGTCCTGGTAAGGGACACACACACACACACACACAATACATCTTCAGTACTGTTTTAGCCCTCTTTTGGTGCATTTTGTGGAATGCTGTCATTTTTTTAGGTGTTGTAGTACTAGAATCCATGTGTTCATAACAGCAGTAATCCTGCCAACATGCGATAGCAAAAGATAGGAAACAGAAAATCAGAATTGAAGGCTGAATTACAATATAATAAAATGGAGAGAAATAATGGGGATGTTATTATTATTAATTTAGATTTCTATTTTTGCATTATATTTTGTTGCTTTTAATCCTCTGTGCACCACCCGGAGCCACTGTCATGAGATAGCAGCTATATAAATCATCTATCTATCTTGAAATAAGACTTTTCCAAATAGGTATGAGAAGCACATGTTATAGTTAGAGAGTTTATGTTTTTTGTTTGTTTGTTTGTTTCTGTGTGAATCCTTTTAAAACTCCCTCCTCGTTTTCTTATTCTGAATCTTTACAGTAGCAAATTAACAACACAGCATTTAAAAAAAAATTCTGTCATATCCTTAAATCAGAATGATTGCTATACTTTAATGTTTCTGGTATACAACATTTAATAATTATTAACACACATAAACTGCTAAAAGAACTAAAGTATGAAAACAATACTACATTCAAAATAAAACCTAATCTACTAACTGTTGCAAACATGAAGGCAGGGAAGAGGAGTGACAACCAAGTTGTCTACTACTGCATTCAAAAACACATGATAAATCAATATCTAAACTTAATGTTTAGAGAGGGTATCATGATTGAAAAAAGTGATGGGAATAGGAAGGTGAGATTTTTAAGGAAATGACTAGGAAATTTGGAATAAGGTAAACAAGTCACCAAAATACTTCTGGCACTAAAGTTGTTCAAAAGTTCAGTGTCAGATGTGACAGTGCAGAGGACAGTAAACTTAGAACATAGTACTCAAAATACTTTCCCCAAAACACTGTGATCAGTGAGTCCTAGTAAACAATCCCTGTGATCAGGTCTCCCAACTCTTGTATTTGCAACCAGAAAAAGTGAAAGCAAGGTTGGTTTCTCCTTTTTGTTTGGATACACTTTCTATCCCTGCCAGTCAGGAAGTTCTCTATTTTGGAAGGATCTTATTTTGCCTTGGAAGGCCACGGGATTTATTGTGTGGCCGAAGTATCCTCAGTATCCCTAGCTTCCAGCACATTTATTGGGTTGCATAGCAGGTCCTTTTTCCTGTTAGAAAGTTAGGCACCAGCTTGGACAGTGAGCTTATTTTCTCTTTCTTTTAAAAATGTCATGATATCATGAACTTTTGTATGCTACCCAGAGTCACTTTGTTGAGTTGGGTGGCCTTATAAATGCTATAAACAGATACTTCTATCTGCCTAGTCAAGTCAAGTGAGATTGAAGGGATTAGACTCAACTTCTTATTGGAAGGATGCAATCACTAATAGCATAATATCCTTTCTAAACTCTATGTAGCAATGTCAGGCTGGAATTTAACAGAGGCTATTGCCTCCTGGCCTAGAAGCAAATGTAATTACTTGTTGACAGCTCCTCTTCAGATGGATGATTCCTTTGTATGGACAACTATGAATGAATAACAAAGATTTCTTACTGGGTGTTATGTAAATGGGTCCAAAACTATGATACCATGACTGTAGTCCTAAACACTTGATTTATTTCTAAGTATGTGTGGTTAGATTCAAGCTAAAAAGCATGAATTTATCCAAATTAATTATGAGACTTCTTACAGTAATTCTATTCATGAAGTGGAATTCCAATAGAAACTTTACTTTTAAACTACTCTGTGAGTGTAATAAATAATGCAGGACTATGTAAAGCCTACTGCTCAACCAGATAAAAGTTTTAATTAGTTTAGACCCGTGTCTTATAGTAGCCAGTGAGTTAATGTGATAATTTAATGACATTGTGTAAATTAATACTTATTTTTGTCCTAAAACTTCTACTGTTCAACTTAATTGAATGAAATTTGATTATAGTAGTATGAAAAAGGAAGAAAAAGTTCATTCCTCATATCATGCCCAGTTTAATTTTATATATTATTTATTTCACAAAGCTATTAAAATCATTTAAGAGGTGCTTTGCTTTAACCTAAGGCTTGTGCCAAATATCTTTTGGAAAAAACTTTGGTAAATGTCCTGGCTCCCCATTTCTAAATATTGGAACAGCTGTGTTACTTCAGTTCCCTAGAGCTTGTATGGTTGCCCAGTGTATATACAGAAGCTCAAATCTGGCTAAGGGTAGCAGAGGAAGAGGAAGTTTGAAGGCAGCAGACCATTTTAACTAAGAGAAGGATGTTTGCCACGTGAACACTATGATAATCGATGTCAATAACTCATGTGCTTTATAAAATTAAGAAGCAAAAGAGAACCATTCTGATAACTTCAATTTCAACTGTTTTTCTGCATAGGGAAGAAGATCTGAGCTGTCTTTCACCAATTCATTAGACCAGTGTTTCTCAACCTTGGCAACTTTAAGATGTGTGGACTTCAACTCCCAGAATTCCTCAGCCAGCCATGATGGCTGGGAAATTCTGGGAGTTGAAGTTCACACGTCTTAAAGTTGCCAAGGTTGAGAAACACTGCATTAGACAGTAGCTGATGGTAGAGGAGATCTGGTTTCTCTGAGTATATATCTGCACAATTTAGTATGCTTGTTTCAGTGAAATAGGGGTATTGTACAAGATGTTTGTAATCTTAGGGAAGAACAAGGCAGTAGTATTGTCAAAAAGCCTTGACGTGTAAGAGCTGAAGCTGGCAAAACAGGACAAATCTGTTCAGGCCAGACAAAACCACTGCAAAAATATGAAGTAGGTGGCTTCCTTAATCTCAAGGGTGGGAAAATAGTGGCCCAAACTCCACTGACTTGAAAAGGTTAAAGATATAAAGCCTGGGGTTGATAAATATATACAGAAAATCAGTTTCTATGTTCTATATATAGAAATCAGTTTCTATATTCTGTGGCAGGCAGAACGTCTGTATAGGTATTACTTCTTTCTACTCTGCAATAATATTTATCAACCAGTAACAAGCTCTTGAAGTTTCTGCTGTTATTTCATTCCTGAATGAGGGGCTAGGTTTCTGGAATAATCAATATTTATAGTAATGCTTGGTGTTAGGTATGACACTATACATGTTTTGCATGTCAACCTGCTAATATACTGAAACAAGAATACTAAATTGTGCACATATATGTTCTTAGAAACCAGATCTCCTCTACCATCAGCCACTGTCTTATGAATAGCAAAAGCTCAGTTGTGTCAGAAATGGCCTATTACTGTTCTTCCCTAGATTTGATGTAAACACATTCCTGGCTATCAAGGGCAAAAGAGAACAGTTTCAGGTCAACCTCTGAGCTCATCCAGGGATTTGAATCCATTAAAAGGGGGAGGCAGCTGGATTTTTCTTTGAAATTCACTGTGGGCTGAAATCTATATATGCAAGCCATGGAGAAAGGTCAGCTGTGGTGTATCTATTGATGTTTGGAATTTCAAAAAATGAATGAGGTATCTCCTTCCTTCCTCCCTCCCTCTCATTTAGTTACATTTTAGTAACATCTTAGTACTGCTGTTTTATGTAATCAGCACTCTTAATTGCATCTCATTTACATAAACTGCAACTTGTCTTCAGCATTTTCCTTGCTTGATCAAATCCTGGGACCCATTTGATTAATGCTCTTCAAAGATATTGCCCATCCAAGTGACCACATAGCTTTCATCAGTACAGGTAGTCCCTGGGTTAAGAATGCCTGGTTTAAGGATGACCATAGTTAAGAACGGAGCCTATTGTAGCAAAATTCAAATTAAATATACAGTGGTACCTCGGTTCACAAACTTAATTCGTTCCGCGACTCTGGTCGCAACCCGAATTGGTCGCGACCCGAATCAATTTTTCCCATAAGGTTCAATGTAAATATGGTTAATCCATTCTGACCCCTCCGAATTTGGTCACCAACCGATTTTTGGTCACGTCCCGAATCAAATTTCCCCATAAGGTTCAATGTAATTACGGTTAATCCATTCTGAACCATATGTTTTTTGTTTTTTTTTAAACCGCAAAAATATGAAACAAAATACAGCACGAAGAGAGAGAACGCTAACCTTGCTCAACGCGACTTCTGGCATGGAGGACAGGAAGGCGGGTGGGGAGGCGGTTATTGCTTGGAGGGAGAGTCCCCCTCCCTACAGGAAGCCGTGGCCACGTGTCACGGGAGGGAAAATGGCCGCGGATCCTGTTCGTCACCCGATCCGGCGTTCGCGAATGGAGGCAAAATTTTGCAAACGGAGCTGTTCGTGAACCGAATTGTTCATGAACAGAAGCGTTCGTGAACCGAGGTACCACTGTACAATTTGAGTTAAATACACAATGGTCCAAGTTAATTACACAATACTACTTACACAATATTATACAATAATACTGTTCTGGCTTACATACAAATTCAACTTAAGGATAGACCTTGGGAATGGAACTCATCCTTAAACAGGAGACTACCTGTACAGCAAGAAGAGAGCTATTTCTCCCTTATGCTACAGCCCTCTATAGGCCCTCAAAGTCTTCTCTGGAACAGTTAAGAAACCTCCAGAACATAACTTGAGATAGAAAGAAGAAAAAGAAGTCCCAATGCATGAGCGAAATTCTGCATGGGATACTTTGGGTTCCCCCCCCCCCCATTATGACCTTATTTTAAATAATTTATTTCCAATAAATTTGCTTTATTGGAAAATGCATATATATATAGTTCTTCAGTGAGGGACAGGAATATGGAGGACAATAAAAAAATTTCATTTGCTTGATTCAAAACCTCTATCATGTTTCATGAGTATGCTGAATAACAAAGCTCAAAGACATTCTGAAATCTTTCAGAATAAGTTTTTCTGAGCAAATTTATGAGATTTGTTTTTGTGTGGTTGCTACCACTCCTTCCCCCACAGAAGCTAGGGGCATTAATAAAAATGAAAAATGGGACTTCCAAGTGAGAGAATGGTGAGCTAAGATATCTCCGAAGGAGCAGAGATGACTCTGCAGCCAAGACCAACAGATTGGTATTAAACACAGTCCAATGGAACCTCTCAGATAAGGCGAGGACAAGAGATCACCCATGTGTGTTCCAGACAGCTGCTCCTCATGAGACTGCAGGAAAGCAGTCGACTCATGGGTTTGAGTGCTGGGAGATGAAGGGGTCGTCCATCTTGCTTACAACTGCAGTAGACCCTATATGGACACTGGGCTCATCAAACCTCACCTTCTAAACATCTTTGGAATATAACTATTTTAAAGTTAAAAGAGATCTTCTGAGCAACAAGTTTGAAAAACTATTAGTGAGTGATCCTTCATTCCAGAATAAACGAAAAAATTAATTAACAATTTAAAGAATTTAAAAAATACAAAGTAAATGGCAAAAAGCTAGATAAGAATTTATTCAAGAAAGTTTGAAACAAACTAAGGGAGCAGACAAATTTGAAATATTTGATTTAATATTTGAAATATTATGACTTTTGCTTTAAGACTTTTGAAATAATTAAAAACAAAACAGTATCTTTGCGGGAACATTAATCGTTTAGTCTTTCAGGAAGGACATGATTGGCTGATTTTTTAAAACAAATAAGCAAAAGAAATTTGAGACAGACTATGTGATTACAGAAAGAATACACTAATGGGGACTAAAGATTTCAGGCAGGGGGGAAAAAGAAAAGCCTGTTTCTTACCTTTGAATTCTATGATCAGCAGTGAAGCTTAAAGAAATGACTGATAAAGGTATTACATTGGAGACATTTCAAAGGATTTTTGAAGAAATGAGAAAGAAGTTTGCAGTTACAATAACAGCAAAAATATCACCTCATATGAATGCAATCTTAAAGAAGAAATGAAAGACGTTAAGGAGAATAATTTGGAAGAATTTACAGATCGACAGGATGAAGAGATAAAACAAACTCCAGCCTATGCAAAAATACTGGAAAATAAAAGTTGTGAACTATAAGACAGAGATGAAAACTAAAGTGGAAATACAAATGATAAGCCAAGAGATGAAAAATGAACTGGGTAATGACTCATTACTGGATTTACAAAAGAGGGCTATTAAAGCTGTGAAGAAACTCCTGGGATGGGAGAAAGAAAATGTGGATGGAGATCAAATCCTATGACAGCATCTTAATGAAGCAAAGATTAAGAATGTTAGGAGCAAAAAGGAAGGAATATAAAGTTGACCTCTGGATCAGCATTAAAACAAGAAATACTTTTATAAAGTTCTGGGAAACCTTTATGGACTTTTTGCTGATACTGAACAGAAATGTTAATAATTTTTGGATTTGTGGATGGATAAGGATTGAGATATGAGAAAAAGTGAATGTTATGAATTTTACAGTGAAAATAGCTCCCATAATGAGAAATATACTAGGCAAGTTTCATATAAATAGATTAAAAGTGTAAAGGGAAGGGCAGATGGTAAGGAATAATATTGCCATTTTCTGGATATTTTTTAAGGAGGATGTGGATATATTGTACAGAAGTTTAAGAGATTAAATCACTGGTCTCTTTTCTGGTCAGAGAAATGGAAAAGACTGCACAAAATTGATGCAGTATTATAAGTAAAATGTAAACTTTTCTTTGTCCACCATCCAGGATCTTGTAAGACATGTGTTGGAATGATCAATGGTAAACTGATCCCCAGGGTTAAATAGAATTGAGGAGAAACCCATTGATTACAAAATCCAATATTCCCTCATCCTCCCCACTAAAGCATTTTTGGTGTTTCACCCCACCTGCTTTGTGCTAGAGCATCTGGACTTAGAATAGGAGCTGCACAGAAGGGTAGGAACTAGGAGAAGGTGATCCATTCTGCCTTATATCAGTAAAAAAAAAGCCTGTATCAAATTCCCCCCAGTTATTCACTGATTTGGGTTTTGCCACATGAAAGCATAGCTCTAGTTAAAATGCAGTTTTAAATGATATATGCTTGAAATATCTGCTTTTCCTACCTTAAGCACCTTGGCCCGCAATCATTCATGTTGCAGTGACGTTAGCCTAAGATTAAAATGAAGCAACACAGTGATTTGGGGTTTAAATACCCTCTTGAAGAATTTGAGGATTTATATATAGCAAATAATGTTTCAGACAAATTCTCTTCTGATATGTGAATTACCCAATGCTGGGCTTTGCTTTTTTTTCCCAGTAACTTTATTTTTTATTTAGAACTGATTGACAAATGCAGTATCTACAAGTATTTTGAGCCATGAGTTATTCATGAGTCATTTGTTTTAATGACATCTTTAAAAACTTTCCAGCAGGGCAAACCCATCTTCTTGGTGTTACTGTTCTCTTTTCACAGCTGAATTTGTGTGTGTGTTTAGTATGTTCAAAAAAGTAGTTCGAAAAAGATAAGGAGATTTTATCAGCATAGTTAGAAGGAAACAAGAGTGTCACTCAGAAAATCGAAGACTTTATGCCAGGAGTTGGCAGACTTCAGTAGAATTGACTTCATTTTTGTTATAATCCTGAAATCCACTGACAAGAACTGGATACAAAGTACTAGCTAAGAATGTATCAAGAACAGGTTGCCTCTGAGCAGATGCTCATGCAGAAATTTCTGAATCTTAGTACTGGCACCAAGCCTTTTCACACAATGATCGATTCTGTGGCTTTTAGCAGAGTGTTCTTTTTCAGCAATCTAACTTAAGAGGAGAGAAAAGGTTGTTAATTTCTTGCTATTGCTAGAGAACAGAAAGCCAGAATTGTTGATCTGCTGCAAATCAGCCAGAGATATGTTCCTGCTCTTACGCAAGCTGTTCAACCATTCACTCCATATAAATTTCTGCACTACATCACTCCTGTCATCATCGTCAGCATGCTTGGCTTTCGATCTTGTTTTTCTCTATCTGTCTATCCTTTCTGTGTTGCCCAAGGAAACCAATGTGGTATAGCAGTTAAAGTGTTGGTTCAAGTCCACCTCCTGTTACAGAAGCTCACTGGGTGACTTTTGGCCAGTTATTCTCTCTCAGCCCAAAGTTGTGTGGAAACTTTGGAAAGGGAAGTGCTATGTACCTTGAGCTTTTAAAGGAAGGGCAGGATAAACCTCTAACAAATAAATAAAAAGTACATTTGGGGTGGTGGGTAACACTGTCCAATATATGTCACATATACACACTTATCAATGGAACTAAAATGGAACAAACACTGTTTACAGAGAAGTAAGAGATACATACCACAATATTATCTTCAATTTTACAGGAGGAGGAGGAGGGAATCTAACTGATAAAATGAATGATTTTCAGGAGAGGGGAATTGATGAGCCAGGGAGGGCTAAGTCAAAAGGCAACTGAAAACAATATTGTGCTTATAAAAGATTGCAATAGTGCAAGTTGTGAAAGGAAAATAGGAAAAGGAGAAATGGAAAATAAAGGAATGGGGTGTTGAAAGGAGAATAAATGAAACTAATCATCACACAGAACCACTCAGGGTGAGAGTCCAAAAGATGCATCTGAGGACACCAGTGGTGATCTGATTCCAATGGCTACTCTGATTTTAGAGCAGACCCATCAATCACTGAATTCAACAGTCTCCCTCTCACTCAGTTCCTTATTCCCTCCCCATTAAGGTATTTTATGTAAGCAATAGCTATCTTGAATTCTTGGTTATTATGTTTTATAAGTCACCAAACATATCTTAATTAGGATATTATGGACCCCTTCCTTAGCAATTATATCAGCATGATTGATTCAGCTAGTTCTTATTTTGTTATATCAACACTAGAGTACAGATCTGATACTATACAGACTTAATAGAGCCTGTGCTTGACACTGAAATGAAGGAGTGGAGAAATGTTGAAAGGTTTGTTCATTTGGATCTACCTTAATTTTTATCTGGCTTTGATCAGTTCCATTACTGCCATGTTTAGGCTCCCCGGTATCAGTGGTGACAGAAGCCCCTTGCTTGTATAGTTTGTTTTCCATCCTTTTATCAGATGAAACTCCAGTCTGAATAGGTGGAAGAAGGCAGAACCTCCATCTACAGAGCTATGGAAGAGCTAGAGGCCCCAGTGCTGGTATGCCTAATGGAAGCAGAAATAGAAGAGCAGAAGAGGAAGCGTAGCTGGGGAGGAGCAGAGAGGCAACTTTAGAGATGTGAGCTGGGCCCCTTACTCAAGTAGTTATGTCTATACAAACACTGTTGTCCATGTGGTGAATGTCATTTTCTTGTTCTGGTAAGCCTACATTCAAGACCTCCGTCCATCTCCTGAAATGATATTGAGGGATGGGATGGATTATGACCTAAAAAGTGAACTGGCTAGTGTTGTTTGAACTAATAATGAGATAAGGGAATCAAATGAGTGACCAATCCAGGATGGAGAAAGGCCAAAGCAGGAGATGTGAAAACAAACCAGAGTCCTGATTCCAAGGATATGGACCAACAGCTTAGATTCTAAGAGATAATAAAAGGACTGGGATTTGGGGTGAAACCTACAATTTTTCCAACATCATAGAATGCTGACACGTCTAGCTCTCTCATGCTACCCTGTTTCCTGTATGCATTGTTTATTCTTTAGTACCCAACAAGTCTTTAACCATCTAGTTAAGACCTACATCTTGGTAACAGGAATTTGGACTTCATTAGGATAAGATGTTATGTTTTGGTCCCCATTATTGCTTTAGGAAATTGTTAACCTACATTCTTATTGCATTAAGTAAAGATTGAATTGCAGTTAAACTGCTCTGTTTCAGTATTATCTTTGGTTTCCTCTCTGTCATAAAAAGCAAATCTAGCAAGGAGCTTCACAGTGTTTGTATGCTGGTGAGAGAGTGAAAACAGAGCGTCAAAAACTGAAAACGGAAGAAGCAGGCTTGTTGTCTTAGCAACACACTTCATATCAGAAAAGTTCAATAAACAAGAAGAGAATTTTTTTGAGGTGCATCCAGTGCTCTAAATCTGGGAGTATCTCATAGATGTTCTGACCTGAAAGTGAAGACCACTCCTTGACAGAGTTCTGCTGGTACAGGGTTTTACTGAAAGCTAAAAATAACTGTCCTAAACTAGACAAAGATACAGAGAACTAGACCTCAGTGCCTTTGGGAAAAGGTACTCTTTGACCAAAAGAGATTTGTGTTGGCTTCACCATTGTGGCTTATGGGTTCATCATTCCTAGCAAGGCAATCAGTTCACTGGATTATCCTTCCCAGTGGCAAAATGCATCACAAGCACACCACAATAAATAAACCTTTGGCTTTTATTAGACCTCAACTCTAGAAGGTTGCCTGATTAAGTACTGCTAGAGTGATTGGGTACTGAAAATAGTCCCAGTGCCTAACACTGGAGGCACCATACAAACAGAAATGAAATTTTGGGTTTCTTAAGAAGGCGTGCAGTTCTGCTTTCCTGTAGAAATGAAACCCTCTGTAGAGAAGTCCTTTCAAGTCAGTTCAGAGATAAACAATTGTGAACAGCCTTTTTGCTATCAGCCCAAATATCAACCTACCAATGACATAGAAGTGTGTGATAAATATAATGTCCAGGAGAAGTAGGGGAAGTATCCTTTCTCCTTCCAGTGTCCTCTGTACTAGCAGCTGTTTTCAAGTAGGAGGATATCTCTTGTTGTCATCTAGTAATATAGCCAAACCATTTCATGAAGCTGTCATTAGCTCACATTGTTCTTGAAGAGCAAATGTAATCAGGAGATGCAAATCTGCTCTAATTATATCCAATAGCTAGACTAGCAAATGTAGATCTATTGTATTATTCAGCATTGAAGGTGCTTCAAATCTCTGTAGATTTCACAAGTAGGAAGACATAGTTCTGCTTCATGGGATATTAAGAAGGTCTGCACAACTTAAAGGGATTTTTAAGTTGTTGCAATATCACTGAAAAACTTGATTTGGCAGTAATAATCAGGTTAAATAGGAAAGTCCAAAGGAATAAAGAGCACAGTAAATATTTTTTTGCTCCTGCTGAAATCAAAAGATCTCTGAAGGGAATTAAAGCTGTTAATTTACAGTTTCAAAGAAGAGATTACTCTCTGATTCTTGAGTATTTCCTAGTGTCCACTTTACCATTTAAGCCAGTGGGTGAAAGCCCTCATGATTGCAATGCTGGTGTAGCAGAAACAGAGAAATCACAATACCATTTCTGGTTATGCTACTTCAGAGTTGAATTTAATTTGCAAAGCATTAATTTCCTAAGACTAAGCTTTGACCATTTCTGTTGTCAGTGAGGAAATCTAAATTAGTATTGACCCCAATGAATATATGAGTCAATCAATGTAATTTTCACAGAGGAGGAGATGATATCCAGATTTTCCAATCTTTTAGGCATGTTAAGACCCACTGTGTTCATTGGGACTAATTGTATATGTTTATGGGCTAAGTCCCATAAATGAATTCATTAGCACTTTTCTACAAGGTTAGAATTCTAACAAGATTGATGAGTTAAATTAGAAAAGTACTTGAGTGATCTTGAGTTAGCCTTCTTCCTGATCTTTACTGTGATGAGCTCAAAGTGGCCAAAGCTTTGTCATTCCTTACTGGTATGTTTAGCCTCCACACTTTTTGACTGTTTTATAGCCCTAATCATGCTTAAACTGTCTAAAGAATAATTCCCTTCTTCAAGATCATAGGAGAGTGGCTTTGGATAATATGGCCAGGGCCATCACCCCTGCCTCCCAAATGGGGAGAGTAAAACTCCAAAGTGGGCAAGGCCAGGACCAAAAATGATTTGATTTCATTTAATTAAAAATAACATTGGAAGGGCACAGAGCACTGAGAACCTACTTGTAACTGCTGTATGTAAGACAGAATAAAACCATATCACTGCAGAGATATAACAAAAATAATTTTTGAACTTCTTAGTTATTCCCCATCAAGAATAATGAAATGTATAAATGTGTGTGAACTGAGTAAAGGGGTGTCCTCAAGGAGTGTCAAAAAAGTCAAGATGGCAGCTGTGATGGTGTGATTGAAGTTCTGCCTTTTTTTTTAATGTCCAAAACCCCTGATTGAATGATGTTTGATAGAGCTGGTCCTACTGGGAAGCAACTGATAGAAGGGAATTTTATTAAGATGTTTGGGTCAGCTCTGTGAGAATGACAGTTAAAAGGAGAGAGAGAGAGAGAGAGAGAGAGAGAGAGAGAGAGAGAGAGAGAAGGGTTTATATTCTGTGACAGCAACTGTACAATTCATTGGGTGAAGGAAATAAAAGGATTTAGGCTGAATGATGGAAAACCAGGAAAATTAAAAAATGAAGACAGTGAAATTGCTATCTGTGTTGGTAAACCAAGATTCTAGTTCAGAGAATGTGAGCTATATAATGAAGCAGGCATCCAACTTTCTCTCTTTCTCTTTCATGTGTGTGTGTGTGTGGGGGGGATGCTAAATGCTTAGAGAGCATGGTTGCACTGAAGATGTTACCTAGCCGGGTAACGAAATGTTTGCAAGAAAACAACCAAGTTCAGAGAACCCCAAGGACTCCACAGTTCAACCCTGAACTACACATATTTGCTTCTATTGGCTTAGAGGGCAATCAGAAAAAAAAATCTAAATTCCCAATTTGAAGCAATTTGAAAGATGCATCCCTGATTTTCTCTGTATGTGTTTTAAAAGGGGAAAATATCAAAGGATACAAAGTCCAAAAGCTTGGCAAAATTCCTAGCTCCAAACTCTGTTTGGCCTGGGAGTAACTCATGCTATTATCAAGTGTTCTGTCAATGGGAACTGTGATGAGTTTGGTATATAGAACACCAGGGTCAACTGCTGTTTCCACCCAGTGAAGGATTCTGTTACAAATATGAAGCAAACAATCAGAAGTACCAGACAATCATGGAAGTCTAGTTCTGTTTGTTAATTCTATATCCTGTTTGCATTCTCCTTTTCTAATGCATTGGTTGTGGTGCTGTTTGGGCACATGATTACAGTTAATTATTCCCATTCATTCTTGATTTCATTTCATGCTTTGCCAAAATTAGGCTTTTCATGCATGCCCATTCAGTGTTGCTATGGCATTTTTATTATTTCCCTTTTGTGTTGTAAATTTCAGTGCTCAAAGTGCTTTCTAAGCTAGATTTTGTCCAGGTTGTGGGGAGAGTCACAAATGTGAGAAGAATAGTTGCTTACAAAATTCCTTTTTCTTAATCCAGCAGCAGCAGCAGCTTTAGCTAAAAGTGCCACAATCCCTTAGATGAGACATGATATCTTTCTAGTGGGTGAAATGAAAAATGCATTCAAAGTGAACATTTAAATCCATTTAAATAAAGACCATCAAGAAACTACAGCTGGTCCAGAATGCAACAGCTCCAGAAGTCCTAGGAGTGGCTGTTTGCCCAAGTAAACATCTGTACCTCTAGAACTGCACTGGTTAGTAGTTATTTTAAGGTGCTGGTTGTCACCTTTAGAACTTTCATGGTTCAGGACCTGGTTATCTTCAGGACCACTTATCTGCCCAATCAATAGGATCAGGAAGGGTAAGTTCCCTCTGCATCCTGTCCCTTCAAGATTACCATCAACAGGAATCACAGGGGTGGGCCTTCTCAGTCATTGTCCCCCTTCTATGGAACAGTGTTCTCCCTGAAATTTGACTGGCCCCAACTTTGCTGGAATTTAGAAAGACCGTTAAAATTTGGCTATTCCATCAGGCTTTGGGGATAGATAAGGTTTGAATGATCTCTTCCTGTAGTAGGATTGTCTATTTGATTGTTATTGTTCCCAAGGACGTGCAATGGATGTTGTAGTTTATTTTTGTTTTATTGTTAATCTTTATCATTTTAACTGTGTTTATGTGTTGGCATTGATTGGCATGGCATAAAGCCTAGTAAATAAACATTCACAAGGAACAAATTCCAGTGTGCAATTGGAGATTTTGGAAAGTCTTGTATACATTTCCTAATCATACTTTTTTTTTTTTTTGTCTGCGCTCAGTCATTGCTGACCCTGCAGTGACTGCTTGGACGAGTCCTTGCAGTTTTCAAGGCAACTGTTCTTCGGAAGTGGTTTGCCAGAGCCTCCTTCCTAGGGCAGAGCCCAGCTGGCGAGCGCAGGAGGCGGGGTTTCCGTTGCTTCGCGCCCTTTTCGGGCGCGCACGGTTTTTCGCGCTTACCGGCAACTGCTCCCAACTCCTTTTTTGCAAGGCGCCGCCAGCATTTTTCCTCCCACCGGAGTGAGAGTACCCATTTATCTACTCACGTGAGTTTTCAACCTGTTGGGTTGACAGGAACTGGGGAGGAAACAGGAGCTCACCCTGTTTAACGCAAAGGCTGGACTCGAACCGCTGAAGCGTCAGCCATTTCTGGCCAGCAACTTTCAGCGTCATTAAGCTGCTGCGCCACCGCGTCCCCCCGTCATACTATGGAAGCTGAAAGATCTTCCACAGTATGATTAGGAAATGTATACAAGATCAGAGGTGGCTTGTGGCAAGCAAGTACATAAGCCTACTTAAACTGGTACTCCAGAATCTCTGACAAGTTGCTCAGAAAACAAGATGCCAAGCTGAACCATTTTGTTCAGTGACTCCCCGTTTAAAACTGCACGACTCAAACCCCAAACAATCTGAAGAGTGGAGGAAACAACTGAGCATGTATTTTTATGCAACTTCCTATGTTAATTTATGCAACTTATGTGCTACTTTAACAGTTGCAAAAGTATGCAACTTTCATAAATATACATTGGTTTATATAAACTTTCCTTGACAAAAATGATGGATGCTGGGGAGTGTTTATTACTTGCTTGTGTTGCTGTTAGGTTCATTTTGGCAAATCTCAGCATTCCAAGGTAAAGGAAACAAAGCTGTGATGGATTTATTTTACATCCTTAGTATATATGTGTATGTATGCATGTGAAAGACAGAATATGTTAATGTATCATTATAATGTGGAGATGTTATTTGTTCAAAATCTAATATCTAAAACCACAATCTAAACCATACTTTTTTTTTTTTTAATCTGCGCTCAGTCGTTACCGACTCTGCAGTGACTGCTTGGACGAGTCCTTTGCAGTTTTCAAGACAAGGTGTTTCGGAAGTGGTTTGCCAGTGCCTCCTTCCTAGAGCAGAGCCCAGCTGGCGAGCGCAGGAGGCGGGGTTTCCGTTGCTTCGCGCCCTTTTTGGGCGCGTGTGGTTTTTCGTGCTTACCGGCAACTGCTCCCGACTCCTTTTTGCAAGGCGCCGCCAGCATTTTTCCTCCCAACGGAGTGAGAGTACCCATTTATCTACTCACATGAGTTTTCGAACTGTTGGGTTGACAGGAACTGGGGAGGAAACAGGAGCTCGCCCTGCTAACACGAAGGCTGGACTCGAACCGCTGAAGCGTCGACCATTTCTGGCCAGCAACTTTCAGCGTCATTAAGCCGCTGCGCCACCACGTCCCCTAAACCATACTTACTCAAGTTAAATTGATTTACTCAGTTAGATTGACTTCAGTAGACATATTCCTACTAAGTGCAGAAAGGACTGTAGTTTTAAGATGACCCAAGACAATTTATCAAAGATAGGAGTGAACTGTGAAGATTTTTATTCCACTGCTAGTGATAGATGTTGATGGTACAGATTTCCATGGATAAAGGGGAAGAATGAAGCTGATCTTGTTGCTTTTTATGTCCAAGATTTTGATACATATCTTTATGTAAAAAAAAAGCCCACAATGTACTCAGTGACAAATAAATATAAAAAGCAATCTTGGAGCAAAATGAAATCTGCAATACAAAGGATTTAGCACTACTTAAAGTTGATCCATGGAGACCTAAAAGGAGAATGCACATTGAAAAGCTAATCATTTTGATTTCTGAAAGGTCACTGGTAAATATGACTCATGGAAGGAAGAGATTTGTTTCACAGCACTCTGCTCATTAATAACACTGATCATATCATTACTCATCTCTCTCTTTCCCTGATGAAATATGCACATCTTTTAAAATATGGATGTGGAGAACACTGTTCTTTCAGACTCAATGGAATGCCAAGAACTCCCACAAAGGCTGATTGGAATGGTTACAGGGAGATAGGGAGGAAAAACTATATGGAATGAAGGTGGCATTTTTATGACAGCATATCTTGATTCTGAAAGAGCTCTGTTAATGAACTCAACTCTTAATTATGCTGCTTCTTAGCAGTCCAAAAAATTAAAAAGGAGATGTTGGATTCGTTATTAATTACTTGTATTAGTAGAGTTAATTAAGTTAAACAAAGTGAAGGATGCTAGAAGGAAATGTTCTTGAGCTGAGAAGGAGAGATGGACCCTAAAATGATGCATAGACTTAAGCTATGAAATGGGGCTTTCCTTCCTCTTCCTGCAGCTTCCCATGATCCTGTGAAACCTTATTCCTGAAGTCCAAGCATTTTGCAAAATGATGATCAATTCAGGAGTAGGAGAAAAAGTCAGGAATGTCATCATATTCTGCATGTTAATGCAGGTGGAACAAACAAACAAATATCATTTAAAATGGCCATAAACTTTTGAGATTGTCCCAGCATTTGCAATACTTTGGTTCTCAGTAATCTGGCAAAAATGTTAGAGCTCTCTTATACATATGTAGGTTAGCAATGATCTGTGAAAGAATGAATGTTCTCCTGTCATGAAAAATGAAGCTTATGTGTCCGGGCTTGTTGGAGCTGCTGTTATATGCCATTATTCTCACTGAAGGCACATGTACACTGAAGATGATATATCAGTCTGAAAGTAGCTTCTAGCCAGGCCCTGCTTGTATCTCTGATACATTTAGTATTACTGAACAGTGGCTCCTAGATTGCTGATTAGAAGTTCATTATGGCATCTAGTAGGCAACTTCCCCCTGATCCAGAGCCCTTATTGTATATCCAATAACACAATTACATCACAACAAATGGCAGCTTAAGAAAAAGTTGCAGAGTATTGTGGGATGTTTTTAAGTAAACATGGAAGAGAATGTCTTTTTCGAAAAATAGCAACCTTTATCAACATTTGCAAATTCCTTTATAAATGAAATGGAAAAAGCTTGTGATTTTAAAAAAAGATGGAAGAAGGAAAAAACAAAACAGACGTTCAGGTATCCCTAGTTTGGGAAGAGTGCATCTATTTCTTTTTAAAAAGATTTTTCTGTATTTCTACAAATCTGAATGTTGCTCCCAGCTTGCTGACAACTCCATACTGTTTCTCAACAGCCTTGCTTTAGCTAGAACTTGTTTGGATTCACTGTTAGAGAATATAATTAGAGATATATACAAATAATTGAAGAACACATCAGGCAACCATTCTCTCTCTCTCTCTCTCTCTCTCACACACACACACACACACACACACACAGACACCAACAACCCCCCCCCCCCCGCAATAATCTCCTTTAAGGATTCATATAAGGCTGAAATGCTCCTTCCTTGAGCTTTTTTTAAAAAAATTTTGAACATGCTTATGTGTATACAGCTTAGAAAGAACTATAAAAATAGAGATATTCGGAACAATGCTGTCATGAATTAGAGAGAAGAACACAGCATGTATAACAATGCTAAGCTGGAAGACATGTGGTTTCACTGTGTTGTTATTGTTCAGAAAAGCTGCCGACTCAGAATAATTTTACAGTTCAGTTCCAGTTTGTGAAAGACCTCAGAGAATTTGTCTCTAGTGAGTTCGATCTCTTCATTTTACATTTTAAAAAATGTTCCTTTGTTCACCCTCTAAATCCACTGTATCAGATTTTGCAGTGATTCACACTGAAATCAATGAATGTGTATGTTACAAACAGAACGGGCCTTAAAGATAAATTCACACTATATGAAAAGAAATCATCTATACTTGATTTTGGAATTATTTTATTCTTCTTTAAATGTTCATTTTGTTTGCCTTTTTAAATTAAATGTTGTTTTTCAAAATTAAAGCCACAGCAATGGCAGGGTATAGGCAATCTTGGTCAGTGCTGAAAATGCTAAATAGGATTGGATCTGGTTTTTCCCTGGAGGGGAGTCCTCCAGGAAATCTGTGGGGTGTAGGCTAGATTGGGAAGTTTGTTTCTTTTTCTTTCTTTTTAAGAAACATCTTAGGAGAACACAATGACAAACAGTTTTTGTGACCAAATTTAACCAGATTTGCTCTTGAAAACTCCCAGAGAAACACAAAGGGCTGAAAAAACTGGCTCCACCTCTTTGGCTTTCGGAGACTGCAAATAGATATGCATATATAAAGTAGCTGGTTTGGGGTAGTGGTTAAGGCGCCAGGCTAGATACTGGGAGACCGGGAGTCCTAGTCCCGCCTTAGGCACGAAGCAGCTGGGTGACCTTGGGCCAGCCTCTCTTTCTCTCAGCCCTAGGAAGCAGGCAAGGTTGCAAGCCATTTCCAAAAAACCTTGCCAAGAAAACTGCAGGGACTTGCCCAGGCAGTCTCCAGGAGTCAAAAACTGTCTTGAAATAAAACGAAATAGCTACAAAAAGACATCACCAAAAAAAAAAAAAAAATGCCCATCTCAGCTGATAGATTTGAGTGCATTGTTTCTGGATTGATTATTCAGTTCTATAAAGGTGTGGTTTACATTTCACTATAGTTTTTGTATTGTTTCTTCCTACGTTCAGTTTCACCAGTATTCACAGAATCAACTTGCTGTGTTTGGTCAATAAGTTTAACTATCCAGGAAAGCATTGTATGCTACAGAATGGCTGTTTAAGGTGCCCTGTTTTGTTTTGGCAGGCTATAAAATTGCAAAAACGTGAAATACTCTTCCAGAAGCAACAAAAGGGTCTAGCAATGGGAGATCCTAAAATAAGTAATGAATAGCTTTAAATAGCTTTCCTTCTCAGTTACAACGAATCCTGACTTATGGAATCCTATCTGTGCAGTAATAACCCCACTGCTATTCTCCATGGCCAATGGTTTGATCTTCACATTTCCAAGCAGATGAAAATCAAAATATATTAAGGCATAAACAAGCATAGTTTCTTACCTCATCGTGTGATACAAACCTTGAAGACAATTCTTTCAAAACCCAAAAGATTGCACTACATTGACTGCCCTGTCAGTAATGCATGGCTTCATATTGTAAGGGAAATCTGTGACAGAAAAAGTGCTGTCAGTTTTGTGAAACTCAGGCTGGCAACTCCTGGTGAGGTGGAGGTATATAATCTTTGGGGGGGGAAATAACACAATAGCAAAGTTCCATTGCATAGGCTATTTATACCCATTCATTTGAAAGCAGTGACATGTATAATTACAGAGTAGAATTTTTTTACAAGTCTCAATTTCAGGGGGCATTTTTCCTAGTATTCCAGAGAAGAGAAAAGGCTGAAAGTATCAGTGCCCTACCTCCAAACTGAAAAAGTTTCAGCATGCTATTTATTTGATTAGAAGCAGAAGTTTGCCAGGGGTGATTCCATATAAATCTCTTTACTGGGAAAGTGCAGGATTATTTTCAGCTCCAATCAAAAGTAATATGAACAATAATTTTAAAAGAATGTATATGTAAATTCACCAAACCAGTACTGGGTAGTATTAAACCGAATTCATCAGAAATAATATATTCAAATGAAATTAGGGATTCCTTCTAAAAAGTGTTGAGGAAAATGAAAGAGATCTCCCATGGAGCACTCGTATGTAACATATGATTCCAAATAACCATCACGGAGATCTATAATTAAATGTATTGACTAAAATCCAGTTAAAATACAGTCTGATGGCATAATATCATAAAGTAATTTATAATAAAAACATCTCCAGGAAACAGACACAAAAATAGATTATTAAACCATAGTTTAAGCTATTGAATTAATAGTTATTTTTTTAAAAGGCATGGGGAGTAAAGATACTTCCATGGCACTGTCATAACATAAAGAAGATACTAAATGAGTATTTCCATGGAGGCATCCAGCAACTGTGATGCCATCACTGTCTCTGACAGTCACATTCCTCATTCGGTGCAGACATCCAGAACAGAGCCTCTCTAGCAGATCTCAGCGTGTGCTCTCAGTATTATTTCGCTTCCATCAACTGTGGAGAAAATGTATTGCGTGTGATGCATGCTTAGGGTAATGGTGAAGAAAACAAGAGGAGTTTTGATCACCTAAATACTGTATGAAAATTAAGATATCCTTTAGTTGAGTTTGACGGTGGCTATGGGAGAAGAGGCGATGACTCAAGAAACAGAAAGTAAAGGTTTCATCTCTTTCTCAGTTTCATGTCCCTGGCTTGCTAGGTAGCAATAATTGAAGGGCAACCCTTAAAAGATAATGGGTCTACAAAAATTGTCTCTTTTTTGTATGAGGCCAGATATACTTCCCAACCTTCTAAGAGATGAAAACAAACGTTGGGTTTTAGTGGCAGAATTAAATCCTAGTCAAGGCCTTCTGTCAGCTTTGCATCCCTCTTCTGATTTGCACAAAAGCCTTTCTGACTTGCTGAGGGTCTGTGGAAGCTGTTGAGAATCTCTCTAGCAATTATTCTGACCCTTCTTACCCGTGAAAGACTATACTGAAACTATATATTACTGTGTGCCCTGTGACACAGGACCCATTTGAAGGAAAATGCCTGGTAGGAGAAAAGGGTTTGCATTGAATGGGACCCATATTTCATGTTAGGAAAGCAACATGTACTTACAAGCTTCCCTTTTCTGTTGTTCATGACACACTTAAAAACCAAATTAGGTGAAATCACTGACTCTTGATACAATATTATCTTAGTCTTGCCTGGCTCATCTGACATGATATATGGAGAAAATACAAGTTAAAAACTTGTTTTATATACAGTCATACTTCATACTTCCAGACTGTATGCTATTTTTAAAACTAACAGATGAAGGAGACTTTAATTATTATAATATAAATTCATATGCAGTTAAATAGGAAAGCAGGTTCCATAACCTCTTATATCCATTTTTCCTTTTTGCAGATCACTTAAATAGTATTTGCTAAGAGGAAACTATAATATTAGAACAAACTGACCACATATAGACTTACTAACTTTAAGATCTATATTCTGTTCAAACACCAGGACATCTATGATTCAAATACAGTAATTATCCATCCCTGTTATGGTTTGGTGGCACTGAGTCTAATCTTATGATCTGCCTGAATTTGTCATATGTTTTAAAGTATCTAACAGCCAACAGAAGGGAATGTACAGATTTTATTATCATCAAAGACTAAAGAAATAAGAAACCTATGGCACAATGCATTAGATGTTTCACTTACCACTTATTAGCTGAACTGTTTGAAATAATGGTGGCTAGTTACCTAGCAACACAGAATGCATTGCTGAGCTTACTCCCTAAGTCTCATTTGTCATAATTTGTGTAATCAGAACTGATCATAAATAAAACCTGAATACAATCAACTGACTTATGTTTTCAATTAGAATCAATCTGAATCATAAGGAGGAAACTAACAGCTCAGTCACCAATTTTGGCATACTTATTGCTCTACCAATATTTTCATTTCTTTCCTTGCCATATTATTTCTAGCCAAGGCTATTTGCATTTTCCCCTGAGATTATTCAATTATGGGATCATGCTATCTTTCTTTAGATTACATTTCTCTCACACACTTATGTTTGTGCAACATCAATTTGCATTCTGGCCCACCATCCTAATTTTCTAATAAATATCAAGCAAGCCACCAGACTGGTCCTATAAGCCACTGGGCCAGCAAAGCAACAAGGGTGCTGGAATGCTGAAATGGATATCCTGTTGGAATACCATAACATGTAGCATTCTGTGGGAATGCAGTAGCTTACCTGACATGGATATTGTGCCACCATAGTAAAGGCAGGTCAATGTTATTAAGCAGCACTGCTTTTCCTGGAAGAGGTAGCCATGTGGAAGAAGATACCTCCTTATAAAATAATAAAGGAAAAATGGCATTGCACAGACAGATCTAGAAAATGACTTGTGAACTATCACCCACTTTGAGGCCAGCCACAGAAATGCAGCACTGTGTTATGATGGAGGGAGAGAGAGCTGCTGTGCATAAAGAGCACTTAATGGAAAGAATGGTTTGACTTTGGGGAGAAAATGCATGTAACATAAAAAAGTATAAAGGTCTTTATGTTTTGTTCTTCCAATTTTCTATCCAACCCTTCATTTCTAAAGGCTGGGGAAGATTTAACTGACCCCTTTGGGTTCATCCAAACTCCAAATGCAGGTGGGAGTCCTTGAAGATTCATATGTCCTTCCAAATTGAGCTTCCAATTGGCTTTCTCCATTCTAAATTTATTTTATTTAATCATTGCAATCAAAACTGACTCTGAATGGTAAACTACATAGAGGACATGACATAATGTAACACATTAGTGTAAACAATAATAGTAATCAATACAACTACAGTCAGATGGCATCTACAATCTCCCTGTTAAGCCCCATGGAGCTGGGCAAGATGAAGGATTCAAGAGCTACTCATATTTCAGTGTTGTCTCTTTAATGTTAGTCTAGGGTAAATACAGAACATTGGGAATTGTAAGAGGAATTTCTCACCCTCCTTAATACAGAGTTCATTAAGTAGAGTAGAATGACTTGAAACACTTCCCAAGGTTCTTGCCACCTGCATTCAGTTGCCATTTATAAGTTGAGCTGCCAATGCGTGTGTTCTTTCTGCACTGTTTATGTCTCCTTTCCCTTCCATTCTTTTCTCAGCCTCCACATAATGGCTCATAATTCTATGAGCCAGAGGCTTGATTAAATGGTTTTAAGGGCTTCCAGAATGCAGGGGAGGGTCATGGCCAGGGGACAGCATGTTCCTCAGTGTGCAGGCCACTACTAAGAAGGTCTGGCTACTGGCCCACATCCTTCTTATCTTATGTGGTGATGGGGACTCTTAGGAGACCTTCTCATAATGTTCAGACCAGATGGGCAGAACCATGCCTGAGTAGGTGGCCTATGCATTTAGCTATGTCTGCATTTGAAACCCTGGTGGATACTTTGAATAGCACCTTGGGATTGAAGTGGGATAAAGAATTAATAAATAAATATGTAGCAAACACTTTCTTCTTCCTTGCACAAGAGCCTAGCTTTTTCTGAGTAGCAACAAGGCAAAAGAATGATTGCTGAAGTACAGGTGTAGGAAAATCCAAAACAAATTCTCATTTCTAATTTGATTAGTGTTGTGGATTATCTACATGGAAAACATATGTTATTCAGTCTTAAAGGAACAATGTTATGATCTTTCTTAAATCTTTCCGCGGCTTATCTGGTTTTTATTTTTGCAGTGTCTTTATCATTCTACAGTTCCATAAAAACTAATTTATTGACAGAAAGCATATGCCACAAAATGTGGTGATAATGTCCATTAACTTAACTGAGGAATAAATCAATTCATAGATGAGAAACCTAGAAGTGATTATTAGACCACATGGCTATATGCTAACTCCAAGATTATAATCATTAAGTACTAAAGTTCACTTGCTTTGTATATTACTTTAGGGATCTCCAGAGGCACTTGGCAAGCCATTCTGAGATATAATAATAGGTTGGCTAAGTCTTTTATGTCCTTTGTTTCTAGTGTAGTTATTATAATACACAAATGTCTTTTCATTTATTTCTATCCTTTGCATTTCTTTCCTCCTCATCAGCTGAAATGCACCAGAGTGAAGGTTGTGTTTTCTCCCAGTCCATCTGTTAGATAAAGGACAATGGATGCTGCTAGGGAAGCCACAAGTATGACACACATACTGTTGAAGTTAAATGTGTCAGTCAGCTAAATGATTTGATATCACTGTAGTTTTGAACTAGTGGCAATGAATGTGAAAAAAAAAGAAGTTTCTGAACAAGAGATAAATGGAAGTGCAAAATGATGCATTATTAAGCCACATAGCCTTAATTCAGATCCACTTTATGTTGGTTTAAGAAATAGCTCTTCACTGTATTGACCAGCCTTACACTCTTCCCTATGTGGAACAATAGCAATAGATTTGGAAAGACTGTTATATAGACCAGTGATTTATTTACAGAATAATACATTCATGTTCTGTGCATGATCTAAAATGCTTGCCTTGTATTTATTATGTGGAAATCACTTTTCTGACTATACATAAGAATATTCTAAAAAAAATGTGTCGTTTTCTAAAATTCTATTACATGGTGCATTTCAGCAGATGGATCTGTGTTTCCAAGGTTACAATCCTAGGAATACCTCCTTGGGAGTAAATTCTGTTGAACTCTGAAAAATATGGGTACAGTTGCACTGCGAAAGGGAATAAGCACTTTCACCTGGTCTGTTCTTTCAGCATGATAGGGTATTATTAGTAACATATTTCCATTAACCCCTGTGTCAGAAAAGGTTGTCTGGGGGTTTTCAGGACCGAACAGACCAAAGCACAGCACAAAGGAGTCTCTTTGTGAACCAGTTTTGATTTTATTTATTTATTTATTTATTTGCTTTATATATAACTTGCAAGATAGAAGAAATTTGATTTCTCTGAGAGTTGACTTCTGCAGCTAGATACTTCCAAAAGAGAATTGGGGGTGGGGGGTGGGGGGTGGGAGGGTTTCAAATTAAAAGCCCCTAACCCAAATGTTCTTCCCATAGAAAAGAAGATGCTGGCTCAGCTATATGGTATCAAATTAGGCAACAACCCCCATTAGAAGAAATCTTTCCCAGGGAAACTAAACTTGTCAGCTCAGCCATAAAATATTTACAAAGCCAAGACATGCTGATAAGCTGGGGAGAGATCCTGGAAGGTGAGCAGAGCTCAGGGAAAGCAGAAGGAAGTAACTCCCTAGATAGAAACTACATTCATGGAATAACCGCCTCTTTGTTCTTTCAAAACCCTATTGTCTTTGTAGTTCTGCTCCATTACCTCATAGTTACACCTTAATTACCTCACTAGACACAACAAAATACCTTGTTAATGTCCAATCACATGTATATTCTAATTTGGATAAGTCTATAAAGAGGGACTGTAACCCTACCCCTTTTTAGGTCTCTCTTTGTCAAAAGTTCTGTCAAAAAGCCAATGTGTGCTTCAATATAATGTGTTCTAGTCTGCAGTTGAAATGGCTCTAAGTGCATACAGCTAAAACAGATTAAACAAACAGATTTTCAGATCCCCTCCTTTCTCCTAGTTTAATTGCCATAATAAGGTTGGAATTCAGTAAAAGCAGTAAAACATGTTATGACTAATTACTCTGACATTCAGTGATTAACCATTTCCCTGATTGCAATTTAATGCTTCTTCTAAGGTCAGTGTGCCTAAATTATTGTGACACGTGTAGCTATACTAAATTTCCCTTAGAGTTAATCAAGGGTTTCAGATAAACTTAAATGGCAACCTGTCATTTAAATGGCTAGAACCTTTGGATCCTCTTCTCCTTTGAGAATTCTCTGCAGGGTAGAGCAATCCCACAAAGCATGGTCCTCCTCTATACTTAATTTAACTATTTTTTTTTAACTGTTTGTGGCTTTTACTTTTATTGTGAGCTGCCCAGAGTCACCCACTGGGGAAGATGGGCGGCATACAAATTAAATAAATAAATGAATGAATGAATGAATGAATGAATGAATGAATGAATGAATGAATGAATGTTGATCTCCCCTTTGCCCAGGAACCCTTTTCAGGAGTGTTAAGTCACCCCTGGAACCAGCATTTCCTCAGTGGCCCAGAATGCCTAAATCCAACTTGAGTTCCATCTGTCTTCTCTTTTGAGTCCCTAATTCCAAACACAGCTCCCTTCCCACCAGCTTCTTAGTTAATTTAAACATTCATCTCCTGTAACACTAAGAGAGACTATATACATATGGAAACTTTATCTGATTAACTCCCAGCTGTTTTCCCAGGCTGAGTTTATCAGCTCCAGTAGATATCTGGGAGATCATGTGAATGGATGGCAGACAATGATTACTTACTCTTTTCTTTCATACCCAGATTTTGATGAGTGCTACTACTATATGGTCATAGGTCCAGCTACCCCTATGGTAAATGTTTTGCTTATCCAAGTCACTGCTTCCAACTATTTTACAAAACCTGATGTAACTTTTTATATATTGAAGGATAAATGTCCTCCAACTTGTAAATAAATGTACTCCAATTGCCTAGCTTGTTACAAATCATAGCCTATATAACCAAGAAGAGAATGCATCCATCTGGAGTCAATAGCCATTACTCTTCATCAATGAAGAAATGTACATACAAAAATGCATTTCCTGTAAATAAATCTCTTTTTATAACTATATCAGATTCACTTATCCTTGCTAAGGTTAGATTCCTGCCCTCAGGAACACTCACACACACATGGAGAGTTCAAGTAATTTAGGGCTCTAAAATCAACTATCCTGAATCAAGTACTCTCCCCCAAAATTGGGGTATAACTCCCAGTTGTATACCCATTGGATATTCTAAAGGGGGAATTATGGGAGATGTAGGTCAACACTTTGGGAGGGCACCAAGCTAGATAAACAAGAACTAGGATCAGTTGTCTTGATAATACAATGTTGGTGCCCTCTTGTACATCCAGGAGTAAACTCCAGCTACTCCAGAGATACTTGTGGTCTATGTGACTTCTCCTTGTTAGATTTCATGTCTGCTATGGATATGAGACAAACTTTATGGTATAATTGAAAAACAATATATTTTTGGATAGAGGTGTATACCTATTTATATAAATGTTGCAGTATGCCCAATAATGCCCAATAGAAATGAATTAGGAAACAGCAAAATGATACAGAGAATCAGTATTACAAGCAAGGCCAGTAACTCAAACGAAGTAACACTGGTGCAGGGGATGTTTTCTTTTTTATGGAAAAAGAATCACACCAAACATCTGTGAGAACAACACATGCTGTGGTCATGTAACATATAATTACAAGGAAAGCTATTTCTGATCCTTTTCCTCCCCTCCTCTTTCCTCTTTCCTTCCAGATTCACTTCCCCAGCTTGCTGGAAAGCCAGCAGCAATTGTAGTTTGCCTTTGCAAATGTATGCACGTGTCGTCTCCTGCTGGGAAAATATGGGGTATTTGGGAAGGGTCGCAAAAGACAGCATTCAGTAAAACACATTTTTATGGAATGCTAAGCTGTCTCCTGAGCCTGGTGCATAATGCTGGCGGCAGCTATAAAATAAGCATAACATAACATACTCATGGAACTAAAAGATGCTCTTGCCTTCAAATATGCTACTTTAAAAAAAAGTTTTGAATGGAATATTCCTAAAGGAGCCCATAGGAGTGATGTTCATGGAAGCTAAATGTAACTATAGTATACTTTTACTGGGGTTTTACCTCATGCACTGCTCTTTCTTGAGAAAGAGATTCATTCTTTCAAGAATAGCATGCACATTTAATTCTGGAGGTAGTCAAAATGTAACTAGGCCTCCATAAGGTAAGGTATACTTTGGGGAAAAATATAAGATCCAACTAAATTAAGGTTATCTAAAACTGCCATCTACTCCTGTATATTTAATCTTCCTCCTATAATCTTTAAACTGGATATAGGTAACTATAATATATTCATGGGATGAAAAGTGGAGCAGACTGAATGGTTCTTAATTTGTAGAGATAAATTCATGGCATACATGAGCAATGTCTGACAACACCTCTTTTGGCACCTGGCAGGCCCCTTGCTCCACTCCACTCAATTTGTTAGACTATATTTCAGTGTTCAAACCAGACTAAAAAGGGAGTTGGCATGCTGGATCCTCATTGCTGATAAAGTCTTTGGATTTCACACAAGCCCCAAAGGACTCTTGGAACACCAATATGGTGAGTGGCTGTAGATAAATGTTCTTCGTTGGTAAATGCTGTCCAGAAAAAGGACAAAGCAAGCTGAGATGGGGTAGGATGGGGGCTACAGTGACTATCTTAGGGAACAAGAAGTCTCACTATTTTGCCATCTGATATACCAATACGCATTGAGGGAGCTGTTTTGTGCATGGGCAGGCTCCCTGCAGCCATTTCTTTTTCAGTGCCCCTATTTTCAAAATATCAAATGTGTCTTGGGCCCCAAATTGTTGGGAACTCCTGATTTATATCCAGTCTATTCAGGTCATTATGTCAACGCTGACTAACAGCAGTGCACCAGGATTACAGATATTTTTTTTTTTCCAGTGATAGAATTGAATCTGAGCTCTTCTTTGCACGTGTTATTTACCTCTTCCCCAAAGGAGCTAGTGAGACATTGTAGAAAACAGTGGTGGATGGTAGAAAGGAAGATGTACTTCTTCCCCCCTTACTATTCCTCTGTTGTTACTCTTATCACTACAGAGGAGAAACCAGACTGGAGGTTTTGAAACAGAAGTTAAAGGTAAGTATTTAGCTCCACCCTTGAATGAGGATTGAGTTTTGCAAATTTATTTCCCTTGAAAATCAAATAACTGTGGGTATGTTTTACCTGTCCATGGTCTGTAGCTTGTCTCAGCACCTGACCTGTACTTAGACTGGAATTCCAGGCCTGTTGGCTCAACTGGTAGGTCAGAGAGATTTAAACTGGTTTCCTCCAACTTGGCACTCCCCAAACCTGCCCTGAGGATGTGATTGGACAACCATCTCTAGAATACTTAGCAAATGATCATGATGATCATGAATTCCATGCAGCACAGCTTCTCTTCTGCTGCCAGGAAAACTGCAGGGAGGTATCCATGAAGTCACCAGGAAATGAGCCTTTCATTTACTTAAACAATAGGCTGATACTCATCTTTCCTATCTCCTCCTCATTATGTCTTTTCAAGCAGAAATGAATTGACATAGCAATAGACCATGATAAAGATCTTTCTTTGCTTTTCTCACAGGCACCAGAGAAGCTTTTCCCTTCTCTATCTTTCTTTGTTTCTAGAAACAGTATTCAAATTCAGTTTAATTCAAACTGCATACCTAATGCAGTACCCACAGGTACTTTTCAAAGCTTGGGTGCCGAGTAGCTGAACCCATATGCACTATACCCCTGGACTCTTGATTAAGAAAAAGCAGTCGGTAAAGACATTACCAGGTTTCACCCTTCAATGCTTGGCCACTTAGGGTACTGGCCTTAAAAAACAAGTGAGAACGATACATTCCCCAGTATGGTTTTTAATTGTTTTTCTTTCCTGGCTCTTGTTTTGGTGACAGTGATGGCAGGGAAGCAGAAAAAGGAGGATCTATCTCTTGCTCGCTTGCTTCTCTCCTTTCCTCTTTCTCACTGTTTGAATCTCTGGAAATGCAGTTTTCCATAGCAACCCTGAAAAAAAACTGCATATCCTGGCAGGAGAAGATAAAAGAAAAGTAAAGCTCTTCTTTCTACCCTCACTGATGCCATACCCTTAACAGCTGCTATGGAGAAGTAAAGGGCCAATGCTTCTGTTTCTTCCTCCACAGTCTCACAAAGATCACCTTAGGGAAGCCAGGCCCTCAGAAGAGGCAAATGGAGCAAATGCAGATCTCATGGGAAAAACTAACTTTCTCCAGAGCATTTCTTCTTTTCCTCCTAACTAGTAGACCCACTCCAAACTGGCTTTAGAGCTGAAGCTCTTTAATAGGAGCAGAGAATATACACTCCAGTAGAAGAGAATATACGCAGCTCATGGTCAACTCTACAGAATATATGCATCCCAAATATAAAACTTCACAATTAGTATTGTATAATAAACCTTGGTATTAAATCCTGTCACCACATTATCAAATTTAGGCTGTAGAGATCTGGATGGCCACATATGGGAGCAAAGTGATACATAATGGTTTGATTCTACCTTGATGACATCCCAGATCTGGTAGCCATTCAACAACCTCTTCCTGTTCACTCCCAATGCCTCCTCTCTGATTACTTCTTTTCCTTGTTTTTTTGGTACAAATAACTTTCCCTTCCCCACTTTGAATTTCAGTTCTCAAACATTCCATTCCACTTCTTTTTTCCCCCTGTTTTTGCCTCAGGAACAAAAAGCTTTATTCTACATGCAGTCACCAGGGCAGCAGTACAGTTTCAACAGAACCCAGTCAGATAAAATTTAATACTATGTGTATACATTCACTCATGTACCAGCATGTAGTTGTAATGGGTATATGAGCTTCTTTAAATTGTTCATCTAAAATTCTTGAGTGAACTTTTTCTTTTTTAACATGGTAAAGAGATCCTGCTCTTAGTGAACATGTGTCACAAGATTGCTGATGAGAAACACTAATGTTCATGGTGGCATGCCAGCAACTAGTAACCATGATCATCAGTGATTTCATAGAATCATCTCCAAAGACATCTATCCAGCAGGAAGAGCTACATCTTTAGGCAGGGTGGAGTGATGGCTTCAGCTGGAAGGAGGCAACAAATATTTTTGTGAACAGTTCTGAGTGCCACATAGTGTGCCTGTGTCTGCTACGCTGGCCTCCTGGGCGTATAAATTAACATTCAAGAAAGATTCACCTGCTAGTCTTCTTTATATTTTGTTGTACAGAATGTGAGAAGGATCCACTGGGTAATTTTTCTCAAGCAGATGAACCCTTCTCTAATGCAGGAAGCCAGTTACTAGTTGAGTACCCTTGGCAAGTGGCCCTTCAGCTCTGTCTTAAAATATTTGAAAATGGTTTTTGTATTGCCTCTTAATCATATTGGTGATCATATTGCTTCTTAATCATCCCCCATATGTGACAACACTTAACATATTTTATAGAATTATAGAGTTGCAACACACCATTAGGCCATTGAGTTCAACCCCCTGCTCAGTGTGGGAATCCAAATTAAAGCATCCCTGACAGATGGCTGGCTAGCCTCCGCCTGAATACACATATTTCAGAATGATTAACACCATTACTCTTAATCATCTCTCCTTTAAACCAATATATATAATTCTCTTTTTCTGTAATTTTACCTGGGCTTATCACGGTCTTCATCTCCTTCCTCCATCTCAAATGGCATACCCAGAACTGGAGAGAGAGCTCAAGATGAAGTAGAATACAGTAGGACAATTACTTTTCAAATTGCACACTGCTACTCCTCTCGATGCAGCCTGACATTACCAGTTTCAGCTGCCATGCTGAAGATAGCAGCAACCTTCTGCATTTTCAGTTGTTATGGACATTGGATAATTAGCTCTGTAAGAGTATAATTAACTTGAGTTGACAATATCCCATGATGCATGATAACATACTGCATGAAAAATTATGAATAAAGCAAAGAATGATGGAAATTCAGCTCCTGTTTAATCATCTCTTTACTGATACATGTGAAGCCACTTGTGGACTAGCATGGGATAAGATGAATGCAAAAATAAAAATATGACACTATGCCCTAGTAAGATATCCACAGTACACGCACAGTCAGTCTCTCCAGTGCTTGATACGGTTGGTTTTGACTAAAAGGCACTGACTGAACAAGGGAGGAAGCAGGCCGCAAGACAATACTGTGGAGGGAGACAGACTGCTTAAGTATTAAAAATATTTGAGGTTCCTAGAGGCAAGTGATGTGTGCTCCAACAATTATGCTGTGCTGAAAAAGAAAATCTTTTTGCCTTTTTTCCCCCATTCTCTTTCCAGCTGATCAAAATGAATTTGGTCATTTTTCTTTGAAAGGAAAAGAAAACATCAGTGAAATATTTGTGGAAAGAATGTGGGTTTCTTGCACTGAAACCTAGGAGGATGAGTGATTGCCCTCTCTTTCATCTGCATTTTGTAGCTTCTCTGGTCTTCCACCCTTCAATTACATTTTAAGGGAAGACATCAGGAGGGAATTCCTCCCACAGGGTTTTTTTTTTCAGATTAAGAAGTGGAGCAGCCAGAGAGGCTGCTGAGTGATAGAAAGAAGTGTAACAAGCCCCCGCGTGCACACACACGCCCATTAAAAGCTCCAATAACAGCACTCACCTTGCAGCAACAAAGAGCGCTCAAAGACATTTTAAAACTCTTGAGAATGATGCCTCTTTCAGAAGAAAGGAACACTTTGGGATGATTAAAAGGCACATTTCAGCAAAGAATTACTTTTGAACCACGTATACCTCCAATCAGAGAATCAAATGTATTATTGATGAACTCTTTGTGGAGAGAATAGAGAAAATTGATCCAGCCACTACATCATCTCATTAACAGATGATTCATATCACATTTTGCTTTTCAGGCTGGTTGCACACTGTTTTATCATGCTGGATCATGCCAGGAATTTCTGTCTGTATTTACACCTGTGCACCCTCTCATTTTATCAGAGATTCTTCTCACATGGTTTTTCACTATCATATTGTTCTTTCTTTTTTGAAAAAATCAATGTGTAATATTGTTAAAAAAAGTAAGCTTAATTTTCCTGTAAGTAAAAGCATTTCTAATACATGTACTTTATTTTCCTGCAACTATGTTGGGGGTATGAAATAAGACATTTCAAAATGGCCAAATTTATTTTTGAAAGTAAGCTAACAGACTCAGTTTGATGACACAGATCAATTAAGAACTCAGAAGCAAAATACCCAGGAAGTCATATTTATGAATTTATGATAATCTAGCACAGCTAAGTCTCTGAGTTCAGCTTGACTCCAGTGACTTCACAAATGACTGTGTAGTATCTGTGACAACAGTATGAAGTGGTTTGCTGTTGATTTCTTCCAAGCTGTTTTTCAACTTTTGAACATTTTCAAGATCAGCCAAAGTCACCAGGTTTTGCCCCCTGCTGTGACATAATAATCCCCCCCCCTTTACATTAACGTAACACCAGTTATTAAAAGCTTGAATTTTTCAGGTCTTATAACAGTTGTTCATGGGCAGGGTGTGCAGTTTTGTATCAAATCTCTGCCTGCCAAAACAGAAACTACAACAACGGAATGATGCAGTAAGAGACCAGAGAAGAATACTAACCTTTTGAAAGATTCATAATGAGCTAAAAGGCCAAGGCAAAGTCAATTTATTATTCACGAAAGTCTCAGGTTCCCCTGTTTTTGTTCTCCTGAATAAAACATACTCTGAAGACCACTAAGTCAATCTGAAGCACTGGAGAGAAAGAGAGTTTAACCAAGTCACACAGATTTGCATATTTATTTAAAAGAAGCCAAGAAGACAATGGATGCTATCACTAACCTTAGAGTTTTTGGATTGGAGTGGCATAAAGATTTGAGTAAGTCAGCATCCAAGTAAATATTTCATTGGGATCCTTTGTAATTATATATGTAGCTCAAAATATACAGTGTATTATCAGGAACAAAAGAACAACAATAGCAGAAGATGGTGAATGGGCAGATCAGGCTGGGAACTGCAGAGAAAAGTCCCCCCCTTCCCCATCCATCCCTGTTTGAGAGGCAATTGGGCAGTGCCTTGGAATGTTGGTGATTGCTCCATTCTAAGCACTTTCCCTTCTTCCTCGTCCCATTCTAAACTCAAGAACCCCATGCTTCACCTATAAAAATAATCCAGTATTCTCTTCTTTGAAATATTTTCAAAAATAAATTATCTGTCATCAAATTTAATGAAAAGTGGGAGGGAAAAAAAACTTTGCTCCTGCCCTAATTTTTTGTTGTTGTTTAGTCGTTAAGTCGTGTCCGACTCTTCGTGACCCCATGAACCATATTGCGCCAGGCCTTCCTGTCCTTCACTGCCTCCCTGAGTTTGCTCAGTTTCATGCTCATTGCTTCAGTGATGCTATCTAACCGTCTCATCCTCTGCCGTCCTCTTCTCCTTTTGCCTTCAATCTTTCCCAGCATCAGGGTCTTCTCCAAAGAGATCTCTCTTCACATTAGGTGACCAAAATATCTGAGTTTGAGCTTCATTATCGATCCTTCCAATGAGCAATCAGGGTTGATTTCCTTTAAGATTGACTGGTTTGACCTCCTAGCAGTCCAGGGGACTCTCAAGAGTCTTCTCCAGCACCACAGTTCAAAGGCATCAATTCTTCGGCGCTCGGCCTTTTTTATGGTCCAGCTCTCACAGCCATACATTACTACTGGAAAAACCATAGCTTTGACTATGCGGATCTTTGTCGGTAAGGTGACGTCTCTGCTTTTTAATATGCTATCTAGGCTTGCCATAGCTTTCCTCCCAAGGAGCAAGCGTCTTTTAATTTCATGGCTGCAGTCTCCGTCTGCGGTGATCTTGGAGCCCAAATAAATGAAGTCTGTTACTGCTTCCATTTCTAGCCCTTCTATTTGCCAGGAATTGATGGGTCCAGATGCCATGATCTTAGTTTTTTTAATGTTGAGTTTCAAGCCAGCTTTTGCACTCTCCTCTTTCACCCTCATCAAGAGGCTCTTTAGTTCTTCTTCACTTTCTGCCATTAGGGTGGTATCGTCCGCATATCTGAGGTTGTTGATGATTCTCCCTGCAATCTTGATTCCGGCTTGTGATTCTTCCAGCCTGGCATTTCTCATGATGTACTCTGCATATAGGTTAAATAAGCAGGGTGACAGTATACAGCCTTGTCGTACACCTTTCCCTATTTTGAACCAATCGGTTGTTCCATGACCGGTTCTAACTGTTGCTTCTTGGCCCGCATACAGATTTCTCAGGAGACAGGTAAGGTGGTCTGGTACTTCCATCTCTTTAAGAATTTGCCACAGTTTGTTGTGATCCACACAATCAAAGGCTTTTGCATAGTCAATGAAGCAGAACTAGATATTTTTCTGGAACTCTCGTGCTTTCTCCATGATCCAGCGAATGTTGGCGATTTGATCTCTAGTTCCTCTGCCTCTTCGAAACCCAGCTTGTACATCCGGTAGTTCTCGGTTCATGTATTGCTGAAGCCTAGCTTGTAGGATTTTGAGCATAACCTTGCTAGCATGTGACTGCCCTAATTTACAGTACTTATTTATCATGAGCTCAGGCTGGTGTGTTGTCTTTTCTGCCACCTTGCTCATCAAATCGTACTTCCTTGTTGTTTGTTATTTACACACAGCTGTGGGAAAGAGACTTTTGTGAGCATGATGCGATAAATATGCTATTGACACTCAGGGCAATTCTGCAATGCAGCCTAAACTGCTTGTCTCCCGTGCTGCTCCTGGCTGTTTCTTAAGCCAGCTTCAGAAATTCCACTCCAGATTGCTTGGGGTTGGCCTGGCCTGGTGCTCAGTCCAGATTATGACCACTGCAAGACCTGATTGGTCCTTCCCCTGTTTCTTGTCCTTCTCATCCATGCAAGGAAAGCAAGTCTCTCTGGCTGGCTCCTTGGTGGACCGGTCTACCAGTCCTGCCTTTTCCTTTTAGGAATTGTTCCTATCTCACGAGTTCCCCTGTCTTTCCTTCGCTTTCCCAGATGTTTGCACATATGGATTCCCTCAGCCCCTTTTCTACATTATCTCCTTTAACGCTAAGCAGACCCTTTCTTTTCCCCCTAGTTGTAGCATTGTTGTTCAGTGTCACAATAATCAAAGCAACAAGGGGACACGTTGTTCTCTGGCTCCTACCTTCTTCTGTCTTGTAACAAGAAAGAACAGATAGCTCAGTTGCATAGAGACGGAATAGCAGTGGCCCTATGCTGCAACTTAAAGATGTTAAAAAACATAAAGGGAAGGGAAGGGAAGCCTTGCAGCATGGAGGGCAGGGGATGGGAAAGCGAGGGCAGCAGAAACAGAAAGGGTGCCCAGTGGGAGAGCTAAGCACTGAATGGAGCATGAGCTTTTAGGCCTGAGGACTGTTCACTGACAAGCACAAGGTTAGAAAAAAGAGCGACCACAAGTTCAGGCTGAAAGGGCTGTGCAAGGCAGGAAACTGCTGCTGGAGGGGAAGGGGCGTTGCCGGCCCTGCAGTCAAGCAGAGCTGGTGCTGCTACTAGCATGGAACAAAGTGTTGGAGACCATCCGCTCTGACCAGCTGAAGCTGTCTTGGGTCAGAAAACAGCAGTTTTGAATTGAAGCTGGAAAGACAGAGGTGGGGTGTATTTGCCATGGGCTGGGAGTGGGAGGAGGATGACGTCATGCATTCCTGCACTCAGGAAGTGGTGAGTGACCCATACTAACAAGGAGCAAGCAGGAAAGGTACATCTGCTGTCAGCTCTGGTTGACCTTTGGAACAAAGTGAGATCTTTGAACATTATTATAAGGTGGATATAGATGACTATCTAAAATCTGGCAAGACAGGAGGGTTGCTGAGGGTATATTCACAGAGATTTCTCTGTCCTTAGAAATCAACTTTACCTGATTTCTTAGTTCTCTGGCCTAAGAAATCAGGTTCACAGCATTGGAGTATTTTTAGACCTGATCTTAAGGCTAGATATTCAATTAGCAGCATGGCATGGCACATTTTATATTCACTGCAGCTGATAGGGTGCTCGTATCTCAGATTTTTCATGCCTCGGTCACTGGATTAGTGCTCTCTGTGTGTGTTTTGTTCTGAAAGATGGCTCACAAGTTGTAATTGCTACAGAATAATCTGTTCATGGGACCACGATGCTGGAAGCATATCATCTTGATGTTAATTAGTATACTTCCTCACAATCTGTTTTCAAGCCCAATTTAAGGTGCAGATTATTTCCTTTAAAGCTATTTTGGTTTAGATTTAAAGAATTCAGAGGAACATTTCTAACCATGCCAACATTACTTTAACATTCTTGGCTAGCTCTTAAAATCCCACTAACCATTGGAGATCACTCTGCATTTTAACTGCACAACCTGCATAAATCTGTGGTGTACACAGGAAATGTGGTTGGATTGTGGCTTTCAGCAAATCAAATCGAATTGATCCCAGCCTCAGCGTTTTTATTTGCCAAGTGGGACAAATAAGGACTTGCTAAATTTCTGAAATGTTGACTGTGCAGCACTTTATTAATGTATTATTGTATGGGGGGGGGGGTGTTTTATTTTGTTTGTGTTGCTTTTAAGATTGTTTTAGTTTGGGCTGTCTTTGTGGTTTTATGTTTTATCTGTTTTTATGGATTTGGGGGGGGGGGGTTGTACACCATCCAGAGTCCATCAGAGCTGGGCAGCTATAACAAATTTGAATAAATAAATAAATAAAATTAGGAAATAAAATAAGGAATTAGATGGTATTAGTAGTAGTACCAGTAATAGTATGTGCTTGAAAAAGATTATAGTATTGCCTTGATTGTTCTCTGAAAAATGTTTCATTAAAGATATATGTTCATCGAATGCATAAAGGAGGGTGTTAAATTATGTATAGCTTTGACAGTTGTATTGCTAAGAAAGGAGACAAATCCTCTCTAAGCTGGCTTGTATTTCTGAAAACACAAAGTCCCACTCTTGTAGATATTCCTGCCATGACTGGCAAACACTGAACTGCAGAAATGAATTTTATAAAACCAGTGAAATCCTCGCCTCTTCATGTTTGGCTGTTCTGTCACCAAAACTGATGGTGTCTCATTTCCTTAAGCTAGGTACTTTATTCATAAAGAGACATTTTAATTCAATCAATGTTTATTAAGTAGAACTAATATACATGTCACTTTCCATGTGTGGAAAACTATTTTTTAATTTATTAAATGGGTTAGGGTGGGTTTTTTTCTTTAAGGCTGATACTTATTTGATGGCAGTATCTTTTCTGTTGAGCTACAGAGAACTGAGTAAAGGAGAGAGTTAATACCTAAAGCTCTGCTTAAATGAAATAAGCTCAGCAAGGTTTGCTCATTTCTTATAATAACATGCAGATATTTTGTTTAGTGGTGAATTCTTGCCCAGAGCAAGAGTCATAATAGTTTGTCCCTTGATTTCCACACACACTCGTCCCCCTTTGTAGATCTAGCAATTTACCTTGTTCATATTTTCATTAGGGCTGTGTGAGGTAGCTTTGATTTATCTCAACAAGGTGCTCACTGCTGCAAAGAGCCACAATTTGCTTGTTGAGTTGAAGAGGGAACACAACTTTGACAAAGCACTTTGCACAGGCATCTGCACTGGAGGGGAGGTGTCAATAAAAACAGCTATGGCAGTGTGATCAAAACCCTCCCCTTTGCGTGTATGATGTCAATGCATGCGCAAAAGGTGTGGGGCTTCAACTGCACCACTGCAGCGATCTCCCTGCCACACAGATGTCACTGGTGCTTTGTGTCACATCCTAGACACAGAAGCTTCTTCCAGGTATTGCATAAGCTATGGAAACTAGTGAAATGAAGCAGAATGAGATGAAGCCAGTCCATCTGAGGCCAATTATATGAGTCTTTCCCACCAACCAATAGATCTGTGGGGTAAATGTGGCATGGGGCCGGGTTATTTGAGGGATTGCCTCTCCCGAGTCACATCTACCCATCCCATCAAGTCCAGCAGGAAGAACATGTTGTGGGTCCCATCCACGAAGGAATGTCTTCTGATGCGGCTCAGGAGGTGATGCCTGCCCTTTGGGACATCATTCCCCCTGAGGTCAGATTGGTTCCAACCTCACTGGCCTTCAGGAAGGGCCTGAAAACATGACTTTGCCATCTGGCCTGGGGATCCAGTAAAATCCAGGAACAAAGTGGCTTTATTGCTAGGGAAATTGAGTGTGCTGTCCTGCAGATCATGGAATGTTCTTTATGGTTTTTTTTAATTTTTTATTATTTTTAATTTTTTAATTATTATTTTTTGGTTGTTGTTGGGGTGGTAGTGATTATTTTGTTGTGTTGTGTTGTACTTTTAACTTTGTATATCACTCAGAGAAAGCCAGTTTGGTGTAGTGGTTAAGGCACCAGGCTAGAAACTGAGAGACTTGTGATGGACACGTTTAGCTACATCATCTACATGTACAAGAGTCATATAGCACATGTCAGTACCTTAAACAGATCAATTTTCCATTAAGTTTTAGTACTACGTCCTTCTCTCACAAAGGGTTAAAGTGAAAACAGAAAAGCATTCTTCTTGAGTGAGTCAAATGGGCTAATATGTTATTTCAGATAGTCTGATAATGTGATGGGTGAAATTATAAGAAGAGACAACTGCTCCTTTGCAAAGCTTAATATTACTGAAACCATTCAAAATAAGTTTATTAGAGCCATATGGATAGTTCCAAAAGTATTAAAAATGCCATCTTACATGTAGAAACAGGTATAGTTTTGTTGGATGCTAGAACATGGTTTCTTCTTCTTATCTTCTGGCTAAAGTTAATCCAACTTCAAATAGGTTTGGCCCCATTAGTATTTAGAGATCATTTTAAATCATCATGGCTTAAAAAAGTCCTAGATAAAATTCAGTTACTGGGCTTTTCTATGGAAAGCCTTTGCTCATTAGATTTTGATAATGCTAGAACCACCCTTAAACAATGAATTTGGGATATAGATCTCCAAACAAATTTAAGTAAGGTGTTACACCCCAATATTTATCATTTTCTTCTAAAAGGGTTCATTCCCGCCTCCTATTTATCATCCCTTACAATTCTGAAATTTCATAAGGCCTTCGCCTTAGCCACGTTGGATGCTTCGCTCTCAGCAGTCCTTTTTGGACGTTTTAAGGGTACTCCTACGCATCTTTGGTTACGCCTGTGTGGTGATGGCTCAAAAGAAATTCTAAGCCATATGCTACTATACTGTTCCCTATATAAGTGTTCTAAACAGACTCTTATATATCTGATCTTGAAGAAATGTCAAGGTAGGGAATGTGTTTTCTATTTAATGTTGCTTCTTTTGGACAAGGACTTGAAAATATCCTCCCAAGTCATCCAGTTTTGTGCTACTATCTGTAAGATATGCCGCACCATTACCTAGGTTTGGAATTTCTTATAATAGTATTTTATTTTGATTTATTCTAGTATCTCTGTTCTTAATTATTTTTAGATCCTATTATACCTATTATTTTTCTGATATATATTCTGGATGTAATACTTCTATTATTAGATATTTTGATTGTATCTGGCCTTAGGGCTATAATAAAATTGATTTGATTTAGGAAGACACAACAGTAATAGAAAATGGTTGTATTTTTCTATCCTGCTGAAATTACAAATTTTACATCAGTGGAGGGCAATATTTCAGGGGTTGGGGCCTGCAATGCAACTTCCCAATCTTTCAAAGAGCTTTCAGGAGACCTTCTGGTGATGCGATAACATCATCAGAAAGGATCATTTTTACAGTTTTGGTCTGTGGGGGCAGGGGATCCAGGGCTTTTGCCAAACTGAGAAAATCAGCATTGTGCTATAAGTCTCACTCCTTTTTTACAAGTGTGTGACATTATGACACATATACAAAAGAGATAGAGCTTGTACCATGGCATTACACTGCTTTTGTCCTTTGCCCTCTTGATCCCCTCTGTAGATGCCTTTGTTTGGGGAAGGAGTTAAAGTTGGGAGTGGGAAAAAACTAATCTCCATCCTAGTCCATTTAACCTTTGGGGGGGGGGTCATTTTAGGACATGTTTTGGGAGAATGGGACAGGATCTCTATCTATCTATCTATCTATCTATCTATCTATCTATCTATCTATCTATCTATCTATCTATCTATCTTATAACCCACCAAATCAGCCACTGATTCCTGGCAGTTTACAATAATGAAACATCATATATAAGAAAAACATAAAGATTAAAATGTCACAATAAAAGTCAATGTATATTTGAAATAAAGTACTCCATCTTTAACAAAACCATTAATCTCCAATATGTTCCAAACCAAATAACATAAGTGCATAAAAAATCCAGGTAAAACCAGGTGAAAATTACAGAATAAGTGCCTTTCAGAAAAGGTCTGACTTTAACTTTTTCCAGAATACTATTTAAAAAATCACAAGTCTAATTCTTGGGGGAGATCAGATAGGTCAATTCTGGTGGCAAGTGGTGCCAAAATCAGCATTTTGAACTGTACCTGGAAAGCAATAGGTAGTCAATGTAGGGCATACCGCATAAGTATTATATACTCCTGGTAGTTAGTATTTACCATTAAGTGGGCCACATCATTTTGCATTAATTGTAGTTTCTGAGTAGTCTTCAAAGACAGCTCTGTGTACAGCACATTGCAGTAGTCTAGTGATGATGACATGTTGTTAATGTAGTGAGATTCTCACGTTCCAGGTAAGACCTCAACTGGTGCACCAGCTGAAGTTGGACAAGGGCCATAGCCTCCACCTGCCCACTTAGCTGTAGGTGTGAGATCAGGAAGATATCCAAGACCTGGACCTGCTCTCATGGGTAGTGTTTCCGCATCAAGAGACAACTCTGGGGAAAACCAAGAATCATGATGAATCAACAATACTTTTTACAAAGTAAAAATAATACGAATTTAAAGAAAAAGAAAATTGATAAGCAAATAGAAAAGAAATGAAAGAAAAAAGAGAAAAAAAGGAAGAGAAAAAGAACGATATAAAGTGGCTTCCAATCTTCTTTATAACATTTATAAATGCATTTATGTTTTATCCTCTCTCTCTAAGGTTACATCATGGCTCCCTTCTTTCCGTATTCTACCAGGACATTTCCATAGTGATTGTACTGAGCGTCTAATAAAACCAGAAGCAGAGCACTCTCCCACCCGGGTCCTGACAAAAGTTGTTCATCAGGGCAACCGTTGCTGTTTCAGTCCCATGCCCGTGGCTGGAACTAGACTGGACAGTGTCCAGATAATCTGCTTCCTGTGGCTGGTTCATTGACGCTCTTTCAATAATTTTTGCCAAAAGGTGAAGGTTGGAGACAGGACAGTAGTTGTCAAACATGGCCAGATCCAGGGAAGACCTCTTGAGGACCTCTTTCAAGGCTGCAGGCATCACCTTTCAACACAAAGCAGAATCTCTATATTCTGAGATTTACCCCTCTCCCATTCCCATCTTTAAAAGTCACCCCAAATTTATTTCTCCATTCTTCAGGATTTATATCCCACCACAATCATAAATAGACTCTTGGCAGCTCACAAATAAGAAAAATAATATAATCATAAATAATAAAAAATCATAATATATACAAAACCCAAAACAATACCTTGCATTAGCCCCCAAACTCCCTCCAGAAAAGCTCAGTTTTCAGCAGTTGCTGGGAGGTAGATAATGTTGTAACCAATCAAACATCCCACTGGAGGCCATTCCAAAGAACTGGCTGCTTTATGGGGGGGGGGGGGGGAAGCATTGTCTCTGGACTCCAGTCTCCTAAACCCACAGAAACAGAGGACAGGTAGCTGCTTCTCCTGGTAAGATCAATGTGCTCAGACTGACTCCAATGGAGAGATGTGACCTTTCAGGTAACCCAGCACCAAGATAAAAAGGGCTTTATAGGTTAAAACCAGCACCTTAAATTGCTACTTGGAAGCTAATGGGCAGCCAATGCAGGACCCACAAAATAGGTGTAACATGCTCCCATAAGCCAGCATGGGAGAAGCTGGGCCACAACATTTTGTTCCAACTGAAGATTCTAGGTGCCCTTTAAAGTTAATGCTGTGTAGACCATGTTGCAGTACGATACATGAGCCATCATAATCAGATCCTCAACTTAATCAGGTGGCTTGGAATTAGTCTGAAGATTTGATGGACTTTTGTGTAAGAACAGGCATATTCTTATCAAACTGAAATTTAGAATGGAACCAATTTAATGACAGACATCACAATTCAAACTGAAGCACTTGATTAAATCACACATTTGAATTGAATCAAATGGAACTGAATGACAAATTCAAATTAGATCTGGGATAATTCATATCACTCCCAGTATTGTTCCCCAAAACACATACTGAATGATGCCAGATTTAGCTGGAAGAAATGATGTTATAGAACTGAGTGGCTTTCATGGTAATCTATGATATTATTGAAAACACATATTTTAAATAGAAAACTGGAAAGACTTAAGGCTGGGTGAGATGATCAAGAGACAGTTCCATCTATTAATGGCTATGTGTTAGGTCTGAATATGTCTCTTTACAAATCTTGATGTAGCATCTGTTCTGACTCCTTTACAACTAATTTTGAACAATTCTCCTGCTAAGTCTTTCAACCAGGAAATGGGGACCTAAAAGGGTGTTGTGAATGTCAGCCTTGTCACCCTTGTCAGCCAGAAGAACTCAGATCTTCCCATTATGCCCTCTCAAAGGCAGTCTGCAGGCAACCCCAGTCTACATCTGCATGAGGGAAAGATGTCCTCTTTATTACACATGCACGGAGATAACCCCTTCCCTTTCTGCTAGAGACAAAAATGTCTGTCTGTTGTTGTTTTAAATGAGGCCAAACTTGCTGGATGAGAGACTGGAAAGCAGTGAATTTACCATATCCCCCCAGCTTCAGATTTAAGCTGGCATTTGCAGGAAGTAAGTTTTTCCAAGTAACAAATTGGTACAAAGGTAACATCTGTTCCGTGGCTAGCCTATCCTCTATAGGGAAAAGTTAACTAATAACTTGATACAGTAAAGTATGGGTAGTACATTTGTGGATTTGAAGGTGATGAACACACAGATGAGATTGATTGATTATGTGCCATCAAGTTGTTGTCAACTCTTAGTGACTACGTAGATGGATTTTGATATTGGCAAAAAATATCCCCAGACAAGGCAACAAAATAAGAAATGGATATTCAATAGAAGTATGTGAATATTGAACCTTATCCACACGTTCTTTCACACCCCTTATCTCGCCTTCTGCAGCGGGCATTTCCCTGGCCAGAGGTCCCTAATTCTAATTCCCAGCTGCCTAACAGAAGCATCTTTGTTTTCCCTTTAAAGTCCACCTAATTGTTCTCTCAGGAAGTTCTTATTTCTCCCCGATTCCACTTTCTACAGACTTTTGCAACCAGATCCTTAGAACCCAAGTTTACTGGTCTTAGCAAGTTTTCTGCCAGTCTGCATAAAATTTCAATATATTTAATTATTTCCCAGTTCTACTGCAACCAACTGGGTTGCCCTGAGACTAGTGTTTAATTCTCTATTTTGAAAACTGCATGGTATGAAATTTGATACACAGTATGTATCGAAGTCACTTTTTGAGAGTCAAGGGTTGATATGGGTGGCTACAGAAATCAAATAAGTAAATATGAAGACTGAATTTCATTAAAGCCAGTTAGTTTCTGCTGTAACCCTATAGCTACATAGCTAGGAGAAAGCCCCACTGCATTCAGTAAGATTTACTCTTAAGAACTCTTTTTGTTTTGTAGACTTTCATGTTTGTTCATGACTGTTCATAGCCTTGATACACTTTTAATTTCAGCTTTGTCTTTTAGTTGCTGTTTTTTTCCCTTTATCATTTGCATTGTTCTGCTCAATCTGGGCTTCCTTAGTGAACATGAGGACGTCATGTCTGGCTACATGTTGATGTCACTGAAGAAGAAAGAAGTTCTCCCGTTGCTCTGAATGGAGAAAGGAACACATTATTCTTTTCCTTGCAATTGCGCCATGCAGATGATCTCTCTTCAGTTCTTGCGTGCATTGCACTGCAGTGTGTGGCTTAAATAGGAAACAAAATGCAACATTTTTGGACTGACCTTGTTTATAAATGTATAGTTTGATGAGAAATATGTTTAGGAATGCACGTTCTGTGAGAAAACTCATTTGAAATGTTTTTTGAATATCAACTTTCATGAGGATGTTTTAAATAATAATTTGTTTGTTTATTAATTTGTGTCCTGCCTGTCCTGTGATTGAACTGTATCTTTAATAAGCACCCATAGGCTTGCTTGGCAAGCTAGTCTGCTCCTGTTTGCTTACGTCAATTAGCTGATTATTTCCCATTTTTGCTTTAACTATGCATCTGATCCCTGCTATATGCTTAACAACGTAGCTAATCCTTGCTAATATTAATATTACTAATATTAATATTAATAACTTTCTCTTGATGATGCCTAAACTATGCAGCTATTTCCTGATTTACTTTCCCTAAAGCAATCCAGAAGGGGGAGACAGGGAGAGAGGTTGAAGGACTACAAACTTTTCCAATGAAGTAGGACCTTTATGGGTGGTTTGCCATGGTGTGCTCCTCTTGCTTCTTTCCACTCCCACTGTGGTGAGGAAGGGAACTCTCCTATGTAAGTATCCAGAATTATTTAATAAAGCTTTGTTAATTGCTTTTATTCTGGTGTCTCTCACCCATCCCCTCTCTACTGGCCAAACGTGCAGCCACTACAGCCAGCAACATTGCCTCTCCTCCCAGAGCGCAAGGTGATGCACGTCCCCCTTCAATCCCCCCCCCAAAAGTAACCTTTGGCTGGTTGAGAGCAATTGGCCTGAATTCACCCAATGAACTTCCACATCTAATGGAGGAGGAGGTAGAAGGGTTTTACAAATAGCCCATAGATTATTTGAGCTATTTGGGTGCTGAGTGACTAGAAAAATGATGAAACAGTATACCACTGGACAACTAGGGGGAAAAAAAGCACAGGGAAAAGTAGGAAGCTCAGGAAAAGAAAAATAATAATACAAAATGTTTCTGCTAGATTTTTAGCCAGCAATCTTCTATTTATAAAGCAAGAGATATAGCTTTTGTGCTATTATAGTATTCAGGGTAAAAGTAGCTTTAAAATATATTAGTTGACATGAGCACAGAACAGAAATGGCTTAAATGGTAAGTGGGGATATGCCCAAAGCCTCACCTGGATGAATATTATTTATCCCTGCTTTTGCTCTAGCTGGACTCAGGGCTGGATTTGGAAAGTGTTTCGACTTTGGAGCATCCATTTAATATTACATTTCTATCTAGCCTTTTTGCTTGTATTATCAGTCAAGAAAAAATATATACAATATAAAACATGTCAGTAAAATCAGTACAATTAAAATCAAAATTAAAAATCAATTAACAGTTAAAGGTTTGGAAAAATAGATGTGTTTTGCTATTTTCCTAAACACTGAAAGTATGAATATCATTCAGATTCATCAAGGGCCTGAGTCAGATAGGACAACCTTCCACCTCTGAAGACATTTATAGCAGCTGTTAGTCTAACAACAACAGAGGTTGACAACACAGGAACAGAGAGTTCCTGTACTTTCAGATCACCCCTTCCAGCCACAGAGAATGTCCAACTAAGGTTGTGTCTTGGATACCAGCTCCATGGTCATCATGGAGGATTTGAAATCCTGATTTGTTCTGGTTGAGGGTTTTGCACAGAAACCTAGGCAAAGAAATGCTTAAAATAAATTTAAACATTTATAGATAAAATAAAATAAACGGTTTCCTTTTTCCCTTAGTTTATTATCTACTGCCATTTTACAGCTATTAAGAAATTAATTATGAGTGACATATTTTATATTAACTATTTTATGCATCTGAAGAAAACATTTCTAGGATTGCAAAGGATAAAAACAGTTGGTCATTTACTATACTGTCACAGTTCTGTTTTTAGAAAAGATCATTTATTGGGTTACTGAAAACATTCCCTTTTAGCTACCCTAGTTGTTAATTTTTAATCTGCTTTTAAAACTCAAACCTAGTTTAAAATTCATTTGTAGATCCAGTGAATTTTTTTAACAAAGTTCTGCTTCTTTTGTATGATAATACTAAATAACACTTTAAGTGAACCATCAGCTGTATTATATTACCTCCTTAGCATTACAGTGTGTTTGAAATTTCATTTATCTAACTTTTAAAAGGCCTATTGTTATGTCTTTACATATTACTTCTTATTCTGGTAATTGTTGATGACAAATGTGAATTTTCACATATTAAATATCTATTGAAAAATGGAATTAATACACCCAGAACATTCTTTGAGAATTGCCTGTGTGTCCAAAATTACAATAATCATACCCATTTCTTAGCCTTTTATCTTTTTTGAATCAAATAATTTCCCAGTGAGGATAAAAGTCAGTTGGGAATTTGATTCACTTCTGGTGTTGGGGTTGAAAACAAAACATCCCCAGTTAATTGGGTCTTCCCCTTGGCCAGTACACGTCTGCCAGATTACTATCAATCCTATCCAGTCAGTGGTCATCAACAGTATTGGATGTTGTCTGAATGAAATGCAAATAGGATGCAGTGTAGAAAATAAGCTTATGGAAAACATAAACATTATCAGTTCTTTTTGTCTCCTTGAGAGAGAAGTGAAAAATGGGTAAATATACTACCAATTTACCTTCAGATCAGATAGTCCTTTCACTGTTCAATGTGGATGAGTGTGTACATAGAGTATGAATACATCTACAAGACCTGGGGTGCAATATAATCCTAGATAGAGCATAAGCCAAGGGCAATAACTACTGACATTTTGGCATGATTTTACCTGCTGAGTATATCTTTTATGCTATGAGTATAGAATCTTTCCTAACCTTTATTCTTTGTACCTGTTATATTTTGAATGTAAATGTAATTTCAGAGAGGTAGATCTTTTTCTGATTAGTGTACATTCCTATAACTTGTTCTGGGTTTAGGATGGGATATCAGTCCTATTTGAGTAAAAATGGCAATGTGCCATAAAATCCCTCAAACAAACAAGGTGTTTTTCTCATGTAATAATTCTGAACCAATGTAGTGGAAAAAACCCTGTAATTGAATAAACATCCCATCCAGACTACATACTGTAGCACAAGACAAGACCAGCCAAACATGAATAATTTGTATAAATTTACTGTGACATTCTGTTCATCCTGAGATGCACCTTTTTAACTTCTTAACCTGCATCTAACTAACAAGCATTTGTCTCAGAGAACACATATTAATTATTAATGAACTCCCCACACAATCCTAGAGTCCATTATCCTGCAACATTTGCTTATGAGTCTCATTTCTCTCATCAAAGTCTATACTCACGCCAGCAAAAGAAAGTAAACCACAAGTATAGCAGTGGACGTGCGTGCCAATCTATGAAGTCCATTTAAGGGCATACCCACAGTTATTGTTTAAGCTATTCCTTTGCTCTGCTCTTGCTGGCTTGACTCTAAACTGGCTTAAGAAAATCCTGTCTGGACACAGACACTTTGGCAACAGTTTACAAGATATTGAAGCTGGACATCAAGCTAGCACAACCATCCATTGGACAATTTCCCTGCAGTTATGCCCTTCCACCTTTTCTTCTGCAACAGTGATTGGCAATTGCTTTCCTTCCTGTGGGCGGGTCTTCCTGGCCATATATATACTTTTATATGTCTGTATGTTTATACATTTGTATACATATACATTATACATTTCTATGTATATCTATGTGTGTACACTCAAAGTTAAAATTGTATATGCAACGTTAAAACATAAAAATGCACATACAGTACATGCAGGCACAACAAAAAGCTCTTTAAGAGAGACAGAAGAAAAAAAACACACAAGGAAAATCTACTCTTATTACTCTATTTGTTTCTAAGGGCTTTTTGACCCGTTTTTAACATGCCTGTTACAACAGCAGAGTCAGAATAACTCTCATTGCCTCCTCAGTCAAATATTGCTGATTGGAAACCCAGCCAATGAATTGCTGAGCTTAGTTGGCAGCAAACTGAAGTTCTCTGGCACAATGGACAGGAGCATTGCAGCTGACACAGCTGCTTTAAATGGGAGTGAAGGATCAACAGAAGGTGACACTGTCCATTTCTGGAAGGCATCAACCAGTCCTGTGACAGTGCAAAAGTTGAGTTCAGATCTGGCCCATGTTATCTCTTGTGCATACAATGGAGGAGGCCTATGCTGTTTCTGTCTGTTTTGTGAATGAGGTGTACTGGTTTTACTGCCTGAAATATCATGAGTTGTAATATGTCACTTTATTGCCATTGCAGTTTGACCAGGATGTTGTACCAGTAAAGCAATATAAATTAATATTATTGCAATTGTGATAGATGTTGTTGCAAAATACTCGGCAGTATTGATCTGTTGTTTGAATATCCTATCCCAGAGCAAAATTTTATCTGGATGGTGTGTTTTGGGTCAACAGTACATCAAAGTTTAACAGTATGGTATGTAAGAGTATTTAGGTTATGGACACAGCTTAAGTGGTGCAACCTTACATATTGAATATATAGAAATATGCAATCATGAAATTGCAATAAGCAGGTGACATCCAAGCACAAGCCCTTTAGTGCAGATTAAAAGATATGGTGATTTAGAATGTAAAACTGCTATACAAATCAGTCCTCAAAGAGAGTCAAACCTTCTTAAGTGGTACAGCGTTCTTCAACCACATGCCCTCCAAATGTATTTGATTGCAATCTCAACTCTCTAAGCAAGCATGCCTGTCAATAACATAGTCCAGAATATCGGAGGACAGAAGTTGGGAAAACCTGGGCCAAAATGTTGAATTTCGAGATATGAAATTGAAATGGCTCAGATCAATGCTGAACAGTGAATTTCATGAGATGACCTTAGTCAAACCACTAAAATGCCTTATAGGTATCTTAAGGAAAAGTGAGACACAGATGTAATACATAAATTGGGAATAATAATAATTTCCCGGGGGATTCCAAGCTTCCTAACAATTTTTTCTGTAAGCGTCCTCATTTTATGAATAGTTCAACTGTTCACATGTCATTGCAATTAAGTAGATAGGATACACTTGCAAATGTTTTAGAGTTGAGGCCATCACTTCTTTTAAGCAAAGCTTTTGGAAATATTTTCCAACTGTCTGTTCTCCAATGCAGGCCACCATTTTTCAGTGTGTTTGTGTCAGCTCCAGTAGATAGACTAGACCAGAAAAACAATGCCACATGAAGACCAGAACTGCACTTTATTGAGAAAGACTATAATAAGTGAATCTTGCAAGTGTGATTATGCAACCCCTCCCCTCCTTCTTACACCCCAATGGATCAGGGAAGAGTTTGCCTCAGCCAGTTCCAAATATTATCTTGCTCCCCAGGACTTTAAGAATGTTTCAGCTCTCTTTGCCTAGGTAATAGTTCTTGCATATTTCTGTCAAAGTCGTCTCCCGTACTCTCTACGTCTTGCCCTGTTCCAAATTCCAAATCCATAGGTGTCCATTCCTACCCACAATAATGCCAAAAATTGTGAAATATATATACCATGACATCACGAGTGCCACCTATTGATACTGCATTGCTGTGTAACACGCAAGTATGTAAAGGGGCGCAGTTTATATTGTGACATGACAATGCATATTTTGTCACTTCCTCCAGGCCTCCCCCTCAAACATGGATGCCTATATTTTAATCAGTTTGATGGCACTGCATGAGAGCTATCCATTTTTAATGCTCCCACCAGAAACACTTCATTGTTTTCTCTACTTAATAATTAATAATAATTTGAAAGATAAGGACATAAATGATTATTTCATATTTATGCATTTGGTGCCATTTATAATATGGGGGAGAGGGAGAAATCTCTTTCAATTCCTCTTCATACAATCATATTTTCATTTTCTAGCTCCTGGTACTGGTAAAATGTTGCCTGGCAACTTCATAATGAAGAAAGAGAAAAAAGGATACTAAAAGTAAAACATTAAGGGGGCTTTTGTCTTTAGAAATATATTAGTTCAGCATATTCCACCTCCCACAGTTCCGTTTAGGAGCAAGAGACACAATGAATAATTTTTCCCAGAATGGCTAATAGTTGTCTTTAATTAGGACATTTCATAAGGGAAAGGGCAGGAATTGGGGCCCCAAGAGGAGATTTCTTGCACGTTTGCATTGATATCTGGCTAGAAAAGAAAACTCCATGTAGGAGTAATCAGACAGCTTTGATTATTCGGAATAGAGAAAACTATGAAGTGAGTCATCAAAAATTTGTATGATGTCATGAACAGTTGATTCATAAATGATAGGAATTCAGAGTAGGCAATAAGACAGAAAAGATTGCAAACAGATTATTCAGATGATAAAGACAAGCCTTAGGAAGGACTCTCTGAATTTGAGTTGATTAAAGTGAAATAGATTACCCTGGAAAGGCTTGGATTAACTTTTGTTGGAGGAGAGGGGACTGTGTTAACAGAGGTTGGATTGCCATGTGTCAGGGATGTTGTAGCAATGGATTTTCTATGTTGGTAGTAGGTTAGGTTAAATGATTGTTGAGGTTCCTTTCCAAATACATGATCTGACCATGGTATGTTATGAAAACATAAACCCTTTTACAGTTCAGCAGATTCTATTCTGGGAATTTAGTATTCTATTTAGATCCTGGATGGGCAGTCTGCATCCAAGAGCCACAGGGATTTTTGGCTATAAAAATGCAGATCTTGGAACTCCAGGGAGCCTTCCCGCTTTTTCTACTGCTGGCTGATCACCACAATAATCAAGCAGGCAAAAAATGAATTGCTGTTTTCCTGCCGCTATTAATGGCACAACATTATGCAATGTGATCCTATTATATACTTGATCAGATCACTATTTACCTCTGATAATAGGAAAAGGAATCCAGCAATCTTAGTGGATTTCAAAGAGGGAGGCAAATAATGAAAAAGGAGGGATGAGGTATGTGAGAAGATGTGTGATTAAGGTATTTGTGCAAGTGGTGTGTGTGTGTGTGTGTGTGTGTGTGTTGGGCGAGTTCTTGACTTCTCTGCTGGCAACCTATGCAAGCCTCAAGACTGAAAAGACTGCCCAGCATAATTTAGGCTTTATAAACATCAAAAAGATTATAGGAACAAAAACTTCCATAAGCAGTTTTTATGGTCTTTGTTGGGTGATTTTTTTTTTTCTGAATAAGGCCTTGTCTACAGATGCTATACCATAAGAAGGTCGAGAAGGTTGAATAACCCATTGTAGCTTTCAAACTTCCATCCGTGCTTGTCTAATTTTCACTACCTGCAAGTAAAATTCTTGGATAAATGAGATGGGTTCAGGCAGATTGTGTTTTTATGCACAGATTTTTCCATATAAGGGTATTGAAAATGTGATTCTCCACCCCGCTCCTGAAAAGGTAAAGCTCAAATTACAAAACAGAACTCCACCATCTCTTTCTATTGTTATGTGCATAGCCACTTATTTTGCAAAATAAAGAAGCAAAACCTAAAAGAACAATAACAATAAACAGCTAAAAAGGAAAAACAAAACAAAAAACTTACCTAAGAACAATTAATTTAAAAATGGTATAACAATTGGGATCTAGACATGAACATGCAATCTTGAGGGGAGATTCAAACATTTTAAGCATCCATGTTCAATGTATCTGTCCAAAGCAATACGCATATTGGAAATCGATTAAGAAAAAGTTATTAATACTGCTGATAAATGATGATAAAATTTGACTTAATGTGCCCTTCAATTGTGGATTTTTTGAAATGCAAAGTAAGTTCTCCTATTTTAATATCATTGAAATGATTCGATGAAAGAGGAAACTTGTTCAGTATTTTGCATTAACAAGCCTAGTAGCTAACAATAAAACTGAATCCATTTATTTTGTTTTATCAGTTTATGTGCATGTGGAACTATAGACAGTAAACCAGTTTCAGGACTCATTATGGAAGATACTGATTTTCTGAATTTCTTTAAAAATGTACAACTTAAGCTACTGACTAATCAGACATTGGTGTATATTATCAACTTTGGTAGCAATCTGTTTACACTCCCACTAGCACAATCTAGAAAAGTTACAATTTATATGGTATAAATTTAGCAGAGTATTTAACCATTTATAGGTTACTTTTGTGACCAATTCTTGATAACTTGCTACAATATATTTAAAAAGCATATTGTGCAACAGAAAATTATAGCGAAATGAATTAAGTTCAGTATGTTCAGCTTTTTGCCTGTTGACCTTAATTTGATGGTAGCTAACATGAAACATCACTGTGACATCTTAGTAGATAAATAATGAGATTAGATTTTTTGAAATAGAGTTTTCCCTCCTTTGCCTCCTCATGCTGTCATATGGGGAAATAGCCCATCTTGATTGAACTTCAAATAACATAAGGCTGCCTTATAAGTCCTTTTCTGTACAAAACATTGTATAGACATTTGACCAAAAAGAACCCCCAGATTCTAATTTTTAATTCAGAGTTGGGAAAACTTTTACCTGCTGGATTTTGGGATATCTACATACTGTTAAAGAATTAGAATCCTGACATTAAAAAAAAAAAAAAGACAGCTCTCTAGTGACAAGAATAATTAGTGTGCAACTCCGGTAAGATCAATTGAGATCTCCTGGAGAAAGATACCTCAAGGAATTGCATCACAATGCCTGGGCAAAGGTTGAACTACCTTGATGAAGCCCTCTGCTTCAATTTCAGAAGCTTCTGGGCATGTTCAGGGCATGTTATCCATTGAAGTGAAGCACATGACAGCCCCACTACTTAGAAGCAGGACACCACATTGTTTTTCATCTTTGCTTCAAAAGGGAACTTTGCTCAGACCTGTAACCAAAGATCCTGCAGCCCTAGGATTTATCGTATTTTTCCGACAATAAGACGCCCCCAAGTACAAGACAACCCCCACTTTTCCAGCCCAAAATTAAAAAATCAATATTTTAAAGATAGTGCAGAACACATTTTTATTTAGTAATTAGTTAACATTGACCTGATACACTCGGTGGGAGGAGGTCCAAACCGTCTCTCTGCAGCTCTATTTCCAGGCTCTTTTGCATAACTGATTATATTCAAGCACGAGTGAAACTGCCGATAGCTTGTCTCTGCAAACAGACTTCCTCTAATTGGTTTGTTCAGCATCAGCTGACGTCAGTTACATCAGGCTCGTGAATGGAGGAAGTCCGTTTGGGAGACAAGCTATTTCACTCGTGATTGGAGGCTAGCAACAGGAGGAAGCCTGTCTGCAGGGACAAAGTATGGGCAGTTTTGCCACCGTGCGGTTCTCTCCTCGGCTGACTTCCTTGAATAAGACGCCCTTCAATTTTTAGGGTAAGGATTTTAGAAAAAAGTATCGTCTTATAGTCGGAAAAATACGGTAAGCCTTTTTAAAAAGTCATCTTGATTCTGATGTTTGTGAAGTGTCTGACACATTCTTTCATTCTGTTTTCTGGATTGGAAACGTTTTGGAAACTGAGGACTATTTTATACTAGAACGAAAGAAGCTGATGTTGATCGTGTTAAAGTAAAATATGCTACTCAGTTACTGTGAATCCTGAGGGTTTTTAAGGAGCAAGGTGGACTGAACTTTTGTGTAGATATACTGTGATGGAAAATATCTGTGAAGGGGAGGGTGAGGTGGTGGATAGCAACAGATAGCAAGGCTATCAGGAAGGAGGGCGTGCATTCCAGAAAGGGAAAGGAGACAAAAGACAACACAGTCCACAGGAGAAGCATGGGAAGTGAAAGAGGTTCAGGATAGCCACTCCCTAGAATTTCCCAGGGTATATCCACTGGTTGCTGTAGATTTAGTCTGGCAAGATTCTGTCTATAAGGTGTGAGCAAATAAAGGAACTTAACTGGACTGTTTCATCGTTGTTCTTGGGCTGGGCCTGACATAGACATACCTCAGAATGATAACGTATGCATGTCTACACATGGATTAATCTGTTCCATCAAATGTTGGCCAATAATTCTAACTTCTAAAAGCAAATTTATTACGTTTCTATACACAGCTTTCCCTAACACATGCATTTCTGTCAACTCCAAGATGTAAATCAGACCAAGAAATCAACTCCACATTAAGACTAAAACTACTTTTATGAAGATTGGCTATAGTAACAGAATCTTGCAAGTCTGATTATGCTTTACCTCCTCCCTTTCTTATACTCCATAGGAGGATGTCTGTCTGAAATGTTTGCACACACCTTCTTCATTGTTGGGGCTTAAGCAATGTTTCCCCCCTCAATGCTTTGGTAATGGGTCTCCCTTCTCTCCATTAAGGCCATCCTCTTTACTCTGTACAATTTCATAGGCTCTTCTTAAGAGCATTTGTACATCAGTATGCTTGTATGTACACAGGTTTTAACCCAAATACATGTCAGTAGGAATGCAGGTAGACTCTTCAAATAATGTTTGTATCCATGCCCACAGCTGAATCCATCTGGATGGATCAAACAATTTCTCTTGGAAACAAGTCCATGATATCCATCCCTACTTGTAAGTAAATAGAATTTTGTTGCATTCCAGGATAAAAAGCATGACATGAAAAATGTCATGTAACCCCTTATATAGACACTGCTGAGGGGAGGGGGAAAAAAATTGCCTGAAGCTCTGAAGAGCCATTTCAGATCAATGGAGTCCATGAACCTCCCTTGGCTATACAAATTACAACCTACCAAACTGCCAGATGCCTCTTTGGTCCCTGCCAGTGGGGATTAGAGGCAAGCTGTGGTTTTTCCTTACAACAGCCAGAAAAAAGCCTTCTATATTCATCTGAGATGGAGCTCAACATTGCTGGAAGAGGTGTGAATTAGGCTTCCCCACTACCTCCCAGTGATCTGGCAGACAATCACTGATTCCCCATGGCAACCAGCATGCAGAAAAATGACTACTACAAGAGGGTGTGAACTATGGTGATCTAAATAATAAGGTTCTTAAAGAGAGTAGACTGTCCTTCAATATCCAGGAGAATAAATAAGTTTGCCTCCAGGTTTACTTAGCTGAACCTCAGAGCTCAATGTAATTGCAGGTAGGATAGGGTTGCTATTTTCTATAATGCTAAGAGTGATCCAGGAGCAAGAGCTGTTGTAAATTTGATGATATAATCCAGGTTCATGATTTTTACAAACTTATATGAGGTTGACCAACTCTAGGCATATCAACCATTAAAATGAGATGCCCAGGGAGAAGAAAAGGCTAATGTGTTGAAAACTATGTAAAAACTGTTCTTAAGGCAAAGCAAATAAAAATAGAGGGGACAAATGCAATAAGTGTTTTTCAGTATTTCATAGACATATTTGCATTACAGCCCCAGTGTATTTGTGTTACAGTGTTTTATTGAAACATTAATCAAAATTTGTATGTGGTAATTGCATTGTTTGTTGGGGATTCTAACAATTAGATACATGCCTGTATTTTCTGTTCTTGAAGCTATTCCATTTTGCCACAATTTGTTTGTCTATATTGCATTTTGTTAAACACCTCTGTTCTGTTCATTTTTTTTAAAAAAATGGATCTTTAATCAGATTTTCATAACAGATAATTGAGAGAACAATAAACAGATCATGCTCTTCCCCATAATGAAAAATAAGAAGAAAATTACAATTATCCTCCCCCTTCCCTGTTGCTCACTTTTATTTTGGTTTGCTTATAATGAAACAAGCAAGCCGGAAAATAATATCTTCTAAGGCAATTAGTGCAGACATATTAGCCCTATTCAGGTATTCCTTTCTTCCTTTGATTAACACTGCACACATACAGTTCCTATGGAATGTGTGTTCATGGGACAATTTTCCTGGTTTTCTTTCACTGGTCAAGCCCACCCCACAAAAGGGAACACAAAGTGAGGCTGGTCTACACAGCTTGATCTTTTCCCAACTGTATGGAAAAATAATTGCCCAAACAGAACTACAGTTTTATACTTAGCTCACTTTCCAAATAGCCAGTTTGCTATAGTGGTTAGGGCACCAGGCTAGAAACCTGGAGATGGTGAGTTCTAGTCCCACATTAAGCACAAAGCCAGCTGAGTGACCTTGGGCCAGTCACTCTCTCAGCTATAGGAAGAAGGCAAGGGCAAACCACTTCTGAAATCTTGCCAAGAAAACTGCAGGGACCAGTCCAGGTAGTTGCCAGGAGTCAACCCTGACTTGAAGGGGCACACACAGATGCACACACTTTCCAAATATGTGATTCCTAGTTGTTTGTCTTCCAGAAAGGAATCAGATTCAAATTTACATTTGAATAATTGAGAGGTCTTTAACTAAGGCTTGTCATACTCTTCCTTCTTTCTTTTTATTAACATAAAAGGCATTTTAATATACAGATGGAAGAATACTGACATAGGGACAGAACTGGTAGCTCATTTGAAGCTGGTAGTCCATGTAGAAGAGCTTGGCTGTGTGACAAGATCATGTAGATATTCTTCAAAAACTGAGGTGGTTTTACTGCTAGTGTCATGGCTGTGGGCTGATAATAGCTATTTAGGAAACTGAAATACAGTGCAAAGGAATAAAAAAATATTACTGACAGTGCATAAAAAAAATGGATGTGCCTTACCAGAGGCTCCCATTGCTTGAAAAGCAGCAATTTCTAAGCATTACCCACCTTTTCAGAACGATTGAAAAACTATTGAAAAACTATTTAGCTCAGAACTATTCTGAGTTACACATATTCTCTTCTATTGGTACTATTGAAAAAAGTCTTTGGCTATCTTTAGGGTGCAGTCCTGTAACCCCAATACATGGTCCCATGGACCGGAGAAATGCTTTGTTTCCTCCCTTTAGTATCAGGAATACAGAAAGGGAAATCTCACATCAGTTCTCCCCTCCAGCAAACTCCTATCATTTTTGTCTTGCTAGACTGCATTGGCATGCTTCGAAGGTGAGCTCTCCAAGATAAAATCACTTTCCCAGTCACAGATAAATCCCACTGATTTAAGCATAAGCTCAACATTTCCCCAATCAAATCAGATCTAAAAGTGCTTTATATGGTATGAATGGCATTTTTCTTTAGGAAGTGTCCAGTCCTATTTTCCAAAAAGAACACATAATCCAATATTCTTTTTAAAAGAGAGAAATTAATCCTCTTACTTTGCAGAGAAGCACTACAGTATATTAACAAAGGTAGTCTCATATGTTTACATTTGAGAAGCCCTAATCCTCATTGGTTGGAGATTTGATTTGCAGCCATGTGTTATGGGCTGTGCATTGGAATAAAGGTTTGTAAAAACCCAACCCAAAAAAGATAGAAAGAGGGACAACTGGTGGGTCTACTTTTGAAGAATTGGGGCTTGAGACATCCCCCATCCCAAAGAGATCCCCATAAGGGAACTTAGGGTGGCATCCATGGTATAGCATGCATGGGGAAGAGTAATCCAGCCCACCCAGAGAGCAGGAGGACCTGTATCAGTGCCTTCCACTAAGATAAGTCCAGTATCTGCAGCTCCTCAATTTGTCATTTGCAGGTATGATGGAGGGTGTGTTGCAGTAATGGGGACTTCACTAGAGATTGGTGAGGAGGAATTGAATAGTGGTATGTTCCTCTTTCCCTTAGGTGTTTGGTACATAGAACCTTATATCCCCATCTAATGGTTGAGTAGGTAATACAGAGTTAAGCAAACATTTATTTTAGTCACTAAAGAGTTATACTTTGTTTTGTCCTGTCCTTGAAATTGGACACCACATTAGTAAAAATCAGGAGTTGGGTAGCACCTTTTCCAACTAATGAATTGTATTAAAGCTTACACCTTTTAATAAAATTTGTCAGCCAGAAAAGGTGTTACAAGCCTCATCTTTTTTTTGGGGGGGGGGTTACTGTAGACTAACAGGGATCTCTTCCTACACTGTGTAGAGTAGAATTATTTTTCTCATTGTATTGTCGAAGGCTTTCACGGCCAGCATACGATGGCTGGTGTGGGTCTTCCGGGCTGTGTGTCTGTGTTCTTGAAGTTCTGTTTCCTAACATTTCGCCAGCACCTGTGACCGGCATCTTCAGAGTGCAGGAGCACAGACAGGAGCAGTTCTCTCTGTGCCCAGGGTGATGTGACCCTTTTGTGGGTATTTATAGAGATCTGGGGGGGGGGAAGGGGGGATTGGGTGTGTGTGTGTGGGGGGTTGGGTTACTGAGTGGCTGCTTGTTTTGGTGTCAGCATCTGTGTGTATCTTCCTGGGGATTAGGCAGGGTTTTTTCTTCTATTGAATTGTTAACGAGGGGCTGCTGGGGGTGATATTTTTCTCATCTTCGGTCCCAAACCTTGAGATGGTCTCACATAAACCTCATATAAACAAATACTCCTTAACCTTGGGATGCTGTCCTCCTTAGCAGAAAGAGGCAAAACATTCCAAAAACAAAAATAAGATAAGCCTTTCCTCCTTGTCCTTGGCAAAATCAAGTGAGATGAGGCCGCTGAAAACAGGGGTGATTAATAATGGTTTGAAGCCTATATTAACTGGTCAAAACTCTCCATGAGATGGGACTTTGATGCAGACATAACCAGGACGGTGCTGCATATTTGCTAGCTATGAAGGGGTCTGCTTGCTTTCATCTTGTTGGAGTCCCTTGACTGGCAGAGGGAATGCCAGGTCATTCTTTCTTTTCCTTAATGTTCTTCCAGTATTCTTGATGTTCCTTGATTGCTGTCTTATATTGTGTTCTTTCCTCATACTGCCATGGAATAAAGCCTTAAGTCCTCATACTGGCGTGACCATTGCTTCCAAAGCCAAAAGTACCCTGCTGGGCTGGGGACAAAGCAATATATGTGTCCAATGAAGGTAACATGGCTATGCCAAGGCAAACCTTTGCTGTTTATCATTAACTGGCTATCTAAAAAGAGCAACACCCAGTCACTCTGATTGCGGAGGCCATAGGGGTGCAATACACAATAGCACTTTATCCCTTGGTGGGAGTTGGGTTATCCCAGGAGATAGGAGGAAGGACAAACCAAGAGTTCCTGTCAGTTGGAAACCCTCCATACTGCACTCCCAGAGGAGGCATCAGTTAACCATTTCAAACCCTTTAATGCCATTGGGACACAATGGGATGGTGGGGATCTCATATTGGTGCAATCCCCATGGGTGGACAAGAGGTAATATCAGTGAGAAAAGAACTCTGGATGAAAGGAGAAATCTATAGTTTGATCTTGGAAATATAGAGTTTTGCTTTGGGGGGGCGGGGCATGATAACAGTGAAACCAACAATGCATGGGTGTAGGTATAATATGGAAGAATTATTTGAATAGGAGATCTTGAGGGAGTGATTACTCCGTGCTATTTCTCCATGCTGCTGCAGTACATGGGCGCACAGAAGTAATTAGTGTGTCTAATTGTTAAGAAATTGCAAATAGACCATTTGGGTGGTTTGAGTGTGTTTCCCTTTCTTCTTTTTAGTTGCACTGCTTTGTAGTGAGGCTTCAGGAGCATGATAGATGAGGGAAGTGGTTCCATCTCTCCAAAGGTAGAGAACAGAAAATTGTGCTAAGTAATTTATCTTAGATACAGTAGCCTCTTCTTATTACAGGTTGAGTATATAAAGCTATCCTGGTGTAATCACAGAGAAGTAAATGATGGAAATCTTCTCCCATCCCTCTTGTCTCACATCATCCACCTTAGCTAGGTATCATGTAGCCTTTGAAAATGTGCCCTCAAACAAGAAAGCATGTGCCTCAGTGCCATCAAGCTGACTAGCTTCTCTTTTTGTGCCAACTTTTGTCTAAAAGGTTTTGACTTGACAAGGAGTTTCCCAGAAAATCTAAACAGTTTGCATCAAAGCAATTCAGTTTCATACTGTGTCACTAAATAATCCCGGAAGCAGTCAACCAAATGCTTGCAATTATAGAGCTAATTATCAGGCCACAATCACACAACATGAACAACCTGTTGATGAACAACTGGCTGGTGTTTGAATACACTAAGCATTGACAAAGGGTCTTATGCTCACCATGCCATTTGCATCTATAGGTGCTTTGCTGATATCTATAAATGTTCATAATGTTTGTGTAGGAGGAAAACTAAAAGGAAAGAAGACACACACTGTAATGTCTATCAGTATCATCTCTTCCTGTGGTGCCATTTCATAGTTTATTTGGAAATAAACGTAACTACAACATAAAGGAAGAAAGTTGCATAGAAATATAACACAATCTCTCATCAAAGGGAAGACACACATTTAGTCCTCAATACAGTCTTTTGTAAACTGGTGTACTCCAAATGTCTTGAGATTATAGTTGCCAGATTTTGTAGCCATGGTGGCCATTTGTGAGAGTGGAGTAGAAACTATAATCCCAATGTATCTGCATGGCACAAGGTTGTGAAAAGTTGCCTTAGTGCATTATTTGTGAGTGAGTGGGGGAATTAGGCTAACGGAGCTTAAGAGAATTCAGAGATATAGAGAATTTAAAAAAAAAAAACCTATAGCATCATAATCCCTTTTTTAAAAAAAGTTAGGATTCCTCAGTAGGTTTATACATAATTATGTCCCTTTAAATGTTATCAATCTATCATTGTTTTGAGGGTTGATTAGAAAGCTTTCTTATGTGAGGTGCACAGCTGTGCTGCTTCTCTGGCTTAAGAAGGTCAGCATCATCTTCTCTGGTAAGTGCAAATCTCACACCAAGTTTCTGATTCTGTTTTCACCAACCTTCCCTAACAAGCTTGCTATGGTAATTGTTAGAATGCTGTAACATTAAAGTGGCATAACAATGTAGAATATTGATTGTGATAGGAGAAAAGGAAGAAGGAGAAAGAGGAGAAAAGAACATCTAGAGATATGCTACCATTACTATCAACATTCCCCAGGGTGCTTGGTCAATTTGCATCAGACTTTATTGCTATTTGGTCCCAGTTAGTGTTGTACCACTGAAACAGGTAAAAGTGAAAGACATACATTCTGCTTCTTTCCTGGTGCACGGTCAGCAGAACAGTTTTCATGGGCTATCTTAATGAATGAAGAAACCTAAGACAGGAGCTTAATTTAAGGAATGGAATTCCATTGCTATCCCTAATATTTCCAGTGTATCTGTATATAACACTAGAAGTAGGATGGATTGGAGAATTGTGCATTTAATACTTTCCTCCTTACAGTATATTACTATTTTTCTATATCCTTTAGAGATATTTCTAAGTCTTTTGTGGGGGTCACCTATATCCTTGGAGCCTCAGATTGTACAGTTTTGCTATAAGCCAATGAGTTAGCGTGATGAATTAAGGAAAGAAGCAGAAATTTTGGTCCTAGAAATGGTAGTTCAATACTTAAGAAAAACAAAGAATATGCTAGGCAAGAATGATGTGGAACAATCTTGGAAATCCTGGGTCAATCTTAAAGCTGAACAAAATCTTCAAGTACAACCCCTCATTCACTGACCATTCAAAGTTATGACAGCACTGATCAATGGACTTATGACCATTTGTGGAGTCCTTGGGGTTCTCTGAGCTTGGTTCTTTTCTTGCAAACGTTTCATTACCCGGCTAGGTAACATCCCTGAACATGTTACCTAGCCGGGTAATGAAACGTTTGCAAGAAAAGAACCAAGCTCAGAGAACCCCAAGGACTCCACAGTTCAACCCTGAGCTACACATATTCACCTCTATTGGTTATGACCATTTCTTGTAGTTGTGGCTGTTGTAGTTCCCTGCGTTTACGTGATCACAATTCAAGTGGTTGGCAACCAGCGCACATTTGCAACAGTTACAGTGCTCCACAGCCATGTGGTCTCCATTTGCAGCCTTCACTGCTGGCTTCCAATAAGCAAAGTCAATGGGAAAGCCGGCAGGAGGGCGTAAATGGCGCTCATATGACATTGCGCTTTACAACCATATCACATTCATATGCACATTGCATGCCATGATTCTGTGCAAAATAGTGACATTAGCATCTAATTTATCTATGACTAGAGCTGGTTTGGGAATGCTGTATTTAGAACATGGCTAAAGGTGAGTTCAGGTGGGATAATCGCATATCACCAGGTATGCACAAAAATAATAATTCATTCACTTATTGAAGTAGGAGTGGGATTATAATTTCCAAATTCTTTTGATCAGTGCTGTTTTGGAAATGCCTTTACTTAGGAAATAAAATTCTTTTCCAATTATAACCTCAGATTTTCTCCCTCCTCCTAAGGGTAAACATTAAAAATATTTTGAGAAGTAGGACAGAACTGTTTCAAAATTCCTGTCTTTAATGTTTAGAAACAAACAAGCAAAACCGGATCTTGAAATTTCAGTTCAATATTATCATTATGGTTGTTTTATTTGAAAAAAAAGTAGAATATTGATATTCAAGATGATGATGATGATGATGATGATGATGATGATGATGATGATGATGATGATGATATACTCCCCAGTGAAGCACTACCTTGACATGGTTGTGGGGCTTGCATGCTCCGTGGAGGATGAGAGCCATGCCAGAGGTTCAACCATACTAGACAGGTCTCCTCCCAAGTCAACAAGCACCATGCTAGGTGTTCTAGTTCCTGGACATCTGGTGACAAGTGGGCTACAGGACTCAGGACTGTTGACTGGGCAAACAGGGCCAATACCTGCAGGACTACTGGAAAAAAAAGTTGTTTACCCATCACAAATATATGGTAAAAAAACTAGCAGGCAAAGCAGATAACAACAAGACTTGGCAATGGCTAAGATCAGGAAAGTTGAAGAAAGGCAGAGGGGCTAATTCTGGCTACACAAGACCAAACCTTAAGAACAAATGCATACAAAGCCAGAATGGAGAAGACAGAACAGACAGCAAATGCCACCTCTGCAAAGAAGTTGAAGAAATAGTGGACCGCCTAGTTAGCTGCTACAAGAAGATCACACAGGCTGACTAAAAACAATGGCATGACAAAGTAGCAACAATGGTGCATTGGAATATCTGCAAGAAATACTATTTGCCTGTGTGCAAGAACTGGTGGGACCACAAAACAAAGTAATAGAAAATGAAGAAGCTAAAGTGCTCCGGGACTTTAGAACTCAAACAGACAAGCACCTGCCATACAACACCCAGGACTTAACAATTGTTGATAAGAAAAACAAAAAAGTCTGGTTAGTGGACATTGCAATACCTGGAGACAGCAGAATAAAAGAGAAAGAATTGGAGAAAATCACAAAATACAAAGACCGGCAAATAGAAATAGAACAACTGTGGCAAAAGAAAGCAAAGATAGTACCAATAGTAATAGGCACTCTGGGTGCAATCCTAAAACATCTGGAGCACCACTTGAAGACCATTGGCACTGACAAAATCACCATCAGTCAATTGCAAAAGGCAGCTTTGCTTGGAACAGCTTCCATCCATTAAAGACAATGTCTTTAACACAATCAAACAACACCATCTGCCTATCTCATGTCCTTGGGAAGGACTCAATAGGCAGATAAAAATGCCAAATCCAGTCTAAACATCTGGCTGACTATGCAACCAACAATAACAATATATTAAACTTGTATGCCACCCGACTCCCAATGACTCTGGTTGGCTCATAACAATCAATCAAAGAAATTATAATAAGTTCAATACAAGATAAAATATGGCAAGTGTGACAGACCAGATGGAATGAAGCAAGGGGTCTCACCCTCCCATACCAAAGTCCTGGGTGAAGAGCCAGGTCTTCACGACTCTTCTAAACAACAGCAGAGTGGAAGCCATCTGGATCTCGGGGTGAACTTTGTTCCACAGGGCAGATGCTGCTACAGAGAAGGCCACTTACAGGGTTCCAATAGATGACATTGTTTAATTGAAGGAACCCAGAGTGCGCCAACCCTGGAAGGTCAAACTGATAATTAGCTTGATTAAAAAAATACATTTTGCCTTTGCTTCAAAATACATCGCTCCTGAACTCTTACTTCAATATAGATTTCATTTTAACTTGAATAATACGTTCCTGCAACCTTGGCAGGGTTTTTAAAAATATTGTGCTGTTTAGGATTATTATTATTATTTCATGAACATAGACATTTTTGCCTGGAAATGCTAATTTGAACGAAGGGTCATGTTTTGGCGAGAACTTTCCTGCCATCATTAGCTATATCCATCCTATCTAATCATGCATATTTTTGCCATTGTCAAATAAATCTACACTGGTACTGTGAATTATTTTATTTCCCATGGGCCTTCTTTTCTCCATAGGCAATGGGAAGGACTGCTTTGGGAAAAGCAACTGATGAATACTAAACGTGACATGTGAGTTAGCATAAGTGTATGTGAATGTGGTAGAGGCTAAGTAAGAAGAACACATAATATTTTCAGTACTGAAACTCTTAGGAATGCAAGTAAAGAGAAATATACAAATATATGAATGGGAGTCAGAGTACACAAACATGCTAAACTTTCTCATCTTAAATGAAGACTCATCTGAGTTTAGCTCTATAATCTGATTTCTATTGCAAACATCACACCAAAGGTGAGAGTGTTCCTAAGCACATTCAGAATTTCCTTTGTTATCATGGGGCATATCGATGTAGGATATCTAGAATTCCAAACAGTTTGGAATGCTGGAATATTGTTATTCTCTTTCTGTCTAAACAACCTGATTCCTCAGTTCTCGTAATGGAATGACAAGCTATTTCAAGTTCTCCTGCAGTTTGCCTCACCAGCGCAACATTTATATTTGGGATTTCCACACTGAAAGGCAAAAATTAGAGCCATTTGGTACGATCTGTACATAGATAAACCTTAATTACCATCTGCTATGTTGTGTTACACTGGTGCTCTGGATTAAATAGCAACTCTTTAAAATAAAGTTATCCCTTAAAATATGATCTACAATTAAGAGTTATAAGATGGTGAGTAACCAACACTTGAAATAACGCCTCCTGAATAAACTGGAGCTATTTTTTTTCCTGTACCAGCTGCTTTGGGGGTTATTTCTGCTTCATTCCTGAATATTAATATACGAAACATGTTTTAAATAAAATGTTGCTTCAGTCAAAATAATAACAATAATAAGTCATAAGTTTCAGGATGTTCCTTTCCGTGAATTATCAGAGGAAAACATTTATACTGTAATGCATTTGAACAATAATTTTGATGAACATGATGAAATGAAACACAGATTGTTCTAATAATACAGAGGGGTGGGGCATTGCTGCAGCTGCTTTGATCATAGAAAAGAACAGTACTGGTAGGAGTAGAGGTGTCAAACTTCCAAAAAACTGGGTTGGGGGTAAGTTAAGCTTGTAGACTTAATATATTCAGTATGTGAGCTGGCTGGCTGGAGGGGATCCTCCCTATTATTTTCTTTAATTGTTAAAATAGCTTGTGTGCTTTCTATTCTGTGGTCACATAGGCTCTCTAGAAAGTGCTGTAGAAGAAGCTGTCTCTGTACAAAGAACCTACATTGCTTTAAAGAACATTTGAACAAGCCAAGATAACTAGAGGCTGTTATACACACAGCCCTGTAATCACACAGAGACATAAGCTTGGCACATCATAAAATGAATAACCTAAGTCCAAAATCCAAGCAGTCTGGAATATACTTAATGCAGATTTTTTTTTAAATTAAAAAAAGACCAAAAATTTGGCCAGAAAAAGTATAAACTATTTTTTATGGCCCCAGGCATCTGTTGATAGAAGGTCATATGGGAAAGGACTGTGGCTAGGAGAGAAGGAGTGAGAAAACTGAGAAGGCTAAAAGTCAAGAACAATAGATTTAGATTGCAAGAAGGAATGGTCCAAACAGGAAGACCCTTGGAGCAGTCTGAAGCAAAAACTGGAAAGATGGTCAGTCAAAAGAAGATATGACTATAATCAGGAATCTCCGAGGTTAGTAAAACTGAAATTTGCAGGCCACTTGAACTTCAACAACCAATGAAATTCTGGGCTGCAGGCAATTAGTTCTGAGTGTTAGCATTCATTTACATAATTTCTAAAACCTAATTGGCTTACTTTTGCCTCCTTTTGTAACTCTCCACACCTGTAACTTCCACTTTCTGCTTCTGGTGCATTTGAGTTTGGGAAGCATCCAAGCCAGGCTTTATATCCTGTTTATATATGTTGAATATTAGAGGGCATGGAAAAGAGTAATGGAATAATTCCTTCCATCCATCCATCCATCCATCCATCCATCCATCCATCCATCCATCCATCCATCCATCCATCCATCCATCCATCTATCTATCTATCTATCTATCTATCTATCTATCTATCTATCTATCTATCTATCTATCTCACAACGTCTTTCTCTTTAGTTAAGCTCCAAATTTAGAATCCTAAATTTTGTAATGTAGTTGGAGAACCAGGAAAATTAGTGAGCCCCATGCTTTATTCTGCTTCCAGGATGTAGGAGTAAACTTGGCATTTATTCTAACCTTATACTGAAACTTACCTGCCTGATGAACTCTAGTCTATACTAGACAACCCGTGACCCATTGGGTCATCATTTCAGACATATTTCCTTACCTAAAGAGAGAAACAGAATGACCAAGGGCAAAAAAAGCTGGAGTGTGAGCAATTTGTGATTTGCTGCTAGCTTTCCCATTGACATTACTTGTGGGAAGCTGTCAGGGAGCATAAAAAATCCTTCCTTCCTTCCTTCCTTCCTTCCTTCCTTCCTTCCTTCCTTCCTTCCTTCCTTCCTTCCTTCCTTCCTTCCTTCCTTTAATAAAGGCTTGCCATTTGCTCTCCCCTCATGACCCTCAGGAGAGCCCCCGTGAAGCCACCTCCTCCTCTTTGACTGACCTGTGGAACTGTCTGCCACTTTCCTGGGGGGAGATGGAACAAAGGGAGCTGTTGACCATGAAGAATACTACACCCCTGCACCCCATTCTGGCATATCCCCAAGGGCCCCCTCCCTTGAGGGAGGAAGAGGAATCACCCGTCGACCACTGGTGCCCACCCCAGCCAGTCCTACCTCACCAGCAGGCATCCAAATCACTCCCTCATCCTTCCCTCAAGGCCCATTACCATTAAGAGATTTCAAATCTCTGCCTCATTTCCAAAGCAACCACTTGCCATTCACCTGTTGGGCCTTGCTGTCAGCTGATTGGGTGCAGGGGACAGAGGGAGGCAGGAAAGAGGTTGGGGATATTCCCCATGATGATCATGTGACCTGGACTGACCATGGTGGCACAGCAGCATAGCAGTGCTGAAGCAACCACAAACTCCCCAAATTTCAGTCCCACGGGAGTAATGGATCCTGGATTTTGGATACATTCTGTAAGTTAGCCCATGTGAGGTACCTTGGTTCAAAAATTGTTGCCCTATGATACACCATTTTGCCCAGTTGAAGGTTACAGACACAAGAGTTTTAGTAGTATATAGATAGAACTTGTGAAGACCTGCTTGGGTTTCTGTATAGCTGAGACCTAGAATGGTTTGGACTGGTATTCACAAAGTGACAGGTAAAGGTTTCTTATATAATGGCATCCATGGTCCCAAGAGCAATGTGACTGTACATATTAAAATGTCTCCTCCTGTTTCTGGGATCCGTGTTATAGGTGCTAGGTATGCATATGTACTATTTAAATTTATTTCACTCATACTTTCTATCTATTAGGTTTTGGTATGATGTCCATTCCACAATAAAACCAGCCATATAGCATTGCTTGACGCTATAGTTCCTGTCTCACTATTAAGTCAATGAGAAAACAGCAACTTCTTTTAGGCTCAGTTCCCCAATGGAAGGTGAAAACAATACTTTCTTAGCTTATAGAAACTATTGTTCATATGACTGAGAAAATGTATGTGATGATTTCTAACATTAGACTGTATTATATTAGTCTTATACTTTGCTAATATGTAATACCTTGTAAGATAAGATGCCAGACTGGATCTGTATATTTTTTGAAAGCTCCTATAACCTTCAGATCTTCACTGTATATCCCCAATAGCAAAAGGAAGAAGGAACTTATTGTGAAGCCATGTAATGGTCCTTGATACAGGGGTACAATGATGATTGAAAACAGCCTATTCAAAAATATCATTTGTCCTTCTTTCCCAATACTTACATTTTGGATGATCCCAAACTGACTCGGAATTTTTTAATACAATGCAGCTTCAAGAAAAACAAATTCTGTAATATATTAGGCAAGATTCTTCTAGCTAAAGGGGAGAAGAAAAAAAACCTTCAACAGAAACTCAGAAAATCTTGCTTGTAAAATGATACAGGTTCAGAATCATTGATGTTATGAAGATGTTTTTTTTTTTTTGTCTGCGCTCAGTCATTGCTGACCCTGCAGTGACTGCTTGGACGAGTCCTTGCAGTTTTCAAGGCAATTGTTTTTTGGAAGTGGTTTGCCAGAGCCTCCTTCCCAGAGCAGAGCCCAGCTGGCGAGCGCAGGAGGGGGGGTTTCCGTTGCTTCGTGCCCTTTTCAGGCGCGCGTGGTTTTTCGCGCTTACCGGCAACTGCTCCCAACTCCTTTTTGCAAGGCGCCGCCAGCAGATGTATAATGACAACCAAAACTAGAGAATTTGTAATATTTGAGAACCATTGAAAACCTGAAAGACCAGATTAGGGACAGATTGTCACAGAGAAAATCTATCCATGTAGTTGCTAAGAGTCAACAATGACTTGATGGTACATCATCAATCAAATATTTGAGAAGCTGAGCCAGGTTAAGTGATTGCATTTATATTCCGTATCACATCATCAAAATATGATTCTTTTACATTTGCTTATAGAAGAAGATCTCTGACTCAGGGATTTGAAAGACGATTTGGATTAGATTTAGTCACACTCAGAACGGACCCCTAGAAATCAGCAAGGTTTGTAAATAAAATGTAAATAAATCTAGAAATAAGTAGTGATAGGCAACCTTTACCCTTCAAATGATTTAAATATAAACTCCCACAATCCCTTGCCACTGGGAACTTTGGGAGTTGAAAGCCAAAGCATATGCCTATCCCTGATCTTGGTCTTGATACATTTCTTCTTACAGAAATATATTGCACTGGAAATATAGTCGAAACAAATGATTGCATTACATTAAGTTTATTGCTTGTGTTATCTAGAGTTTAATAATGAATCCTGTTTAAACATATTCTGTTTCAGGCCATCATATTTTCAACCGTATTTCTTAGAAGGCAATTTTTTATGAGAATCCACAATCTATTACCTACCAATTTACGTATTTAGTAATTTTCTCTGCACTTTAATACTGGCGAAAGTCAGTGACTTAAACAACATAAAATGTACTAAAATATAACTTCTGAGTGTCAGATCGTGGCAGAAGGGGAGCAGGATCATTACAGATCTGCTGAGTGATAAAAACTTGGGTCTTTATAAAACAGATTGGCTATTGAGCAATTAAATCCTGCATATATCTTGCTATAAAGAATTACCTGTAAATCATTGCAGTAACTTTTTAAAAAGATGTTGACATGTTGGCAAACAAGGACAAATTTTATGTCTAGGTCTTCCTTTTGATTACCAACAACACCTGTGGGTGCACTGAAAGCTTTCCCCTTTGTACAGAAATCAAATTCTTTATCTCAACCATGCTTGGGGCTGCATTCATGTTGCTACACATTTGGGAGTAATATGGAATTGAATTCTGAGCAGAGTGCACAAGATCATGTTATCTTCTACATTGCCCAATAAAACATTGCTGTATCAGTTGAAAAAAAATAATGTCAGTCCTTCACAATTCCCTTCTTACCTTATCAGCTTTCCTACTCGTAAAGAATTTGTCCCATCTGAATCTTATCAGAAATTAATAGCTTCTGTTGTTATGTATAACTTTTCTAATTACATTGTGACAAAAGATAGGAACTATCTGGTTTTTGCACTGTACATGTATAGTCGCTATCACATATATCTGATATGTTGTAATTGCAAAAGTGTACTGGACATACTATCAAAAACATGGGTAAAATTGTCTAGCACTGGTGAAGAACTCCTCCTTATTCAACAGTTGATTATACAAAAAAGAAAAAAAACCCCAAGTTGATTGTTTTAAAAAGTCTCCTTCAAGTGGAGCTGATGACTTAATGGACAAAATCCATGTAGTTTCCTTGGTAGCAAAGCACAACTAATTTGCTATTTCCTTCTTCTGGGATGAATTTTTTTTCTTCTGGGATGATTGTTTTTTTTAATTTTCCAGTCTAGCCTATATCCCTGGTATTCTCTAAAAGAAACTCATCCAAGTAGTAAGCAGCCCAATTCTTCATAGCTTCCATACCTGGACATATCTAGCCAGATATTGTCATCTGCATTTTACAGCTTGATAAAAGAAAACTTGGCATGGGCTTGCAATAGATAAACTGAAAACTGGTAAGACAAATGCTAATATACAGAGGATGTGCTGATGAAGCTTAGCTCTGCATCTCCCCCTGCCCCCTTGGGTGCCCAAGTGATGCTGTGGAGGCTGTATCTCAATGTCTAGAGGCTGTGGGTGTTTGTATGGGGAACAGCACGCTTCAATTCAATCCTAGCAAGACTGAGTGGTTTTGGGTATTAGGGCTCCCTGGTTCTGGGGACTTTCTACTTCTAGTTCTAGATGTAGATGTAGAAGAACATGTTCTGTACCAATTGTGCCTGTTCCTGGACCAGGAGGCTCTGCTCATGGTCACGCATCCCTTGGTCACCTCCTGAATGAACTACTACAAAGCACTTTACATGGGACTACTCTTGAAGAACACTTTGAAGCTACAGCTGGTACAGAATCCAGCTGTGTAGGCAGTTATGTGTGTTCCTTAATCAATGCATGTTGTACCTCTGCTCCACTAGCTGCACTGGCTTCCAGTGTGCTTCTGGGTGCAATTCAAGGTGCTGGTTGTCACCTATCAAGCCCTTCATGACATATGACCAGGCTATTCAAGGGACCACTTCTCCCCAGTTATATCTATACATCCCATTAGGTCTGGCAGGATGGGCATTAGGGAATGTCATCTAGCGGGGCCCAGGAAGAAAGCCTTTTCTGTAGCGGTACCCATCATTTGGAACATCATGCTTCCAGAGATTAGATTGGCTCCAACCCTGATAGCTTTTTTAAAGACTTTAAAAATGTGGTTTTGTCACCAGGCTTGGGGATGTGGATGTGTGGCAAAGCCTGTGCAAAGGTTGTATTGAGCTGTGTTGTTTTTCCCCCCCTTGGCTGCTGGTGTGTGTGTGTGTGTGTGTGTGTGTGTATTTATATTTGAGAGATTGAAAGGATATATTTAAGTGATTCCTATCATTATTTTTTAATTTATTATCTAAAATGCAGGAAACTTAAGATGTTATACAACGAGTAATTAAGAGCACAGGAAAATGCAAAGCACAATATGAATATTCTGAACTGAAACACTCTTTGGAAAGTCATTTTCTACATTCCAAAAGGAATAAATCCACCATAAAAATGCATAGCCAGGCCAGGAATTCTCTGAAGTTCTTTCTTCATACAATGTCCCTTACTGAGAGTTGGAAAGCCTAAGACAAAAGGATATAGTTATATTGCCTTTTTAAAATAAACATTTAAAATTATGGGATTGATGACACAGATTGAGTATATCCTTCTGGACTGCCTGCAAAGTTTGGGAACTGGAGGCACCATTTTATGATGGTTTCCCTTCTACTTACATAGGTCCAGTCTGTGGTGGCAGAATGAGAGAGATCAGGCCCTTAGATGCTCCTTGATAGGGTGCCACAGAGCAAGTTCCCTTCTCTATCCTGTTTTACATCTAGATGAAGTCACTTGGAAAGTCTTACATTGATTTGGGCAGAGATATCATCAATCCTCGGAACATACTTATTTATTTAGGACTACTCTTATATTGTATTTTTAATTACTTTTATCTTTTCTGTAAACCACCCAGAGTCACTTTTTAACAAGATGGGTGGTGACAAATTTGATATATAAAATAAAAAATATATAAATAAATATGCTGTTGATATCCAGTTATACATTTACACTTTGACCAAATGTGAGAAGATCCAGTAGATGTTCTGACTCAGAGTCTAGAAGTGGTCAGGGTCTGGATGAGGAGAAAGGCTTGGACTGAGCCTGAGCAAGATGGAGTGGGTATTAAATTGGAAGACTTTTATTTCAAAATGTAAACCACTTCTAGTCCCACTGGAATGAGAAAGCATATACATTTCATAAATAAATACAACAAATAAAAGCTGCAAAGACAAGAGAAGACAGTGGTGCAAAAGAAATAAGAATGAGATCAATTCTCTTAGGCTGACATGAAACAGTGAGATGTAAGCTTGCATTTCTACTTAATAGGAACTGGGCTGATTTTCAGTGCTTGGTGTTTCTTGTTGAATAATGATTATTGGCCCTTGAGCCCTTGACTGATGAATGAGGCCAAAGTGTGCTCCCTTTTAGCTCTGCAGTTTCCGAGCAGTTGAGAATTGGAGCCAAATATTCTTTCTGGCAAACGAGAGGGGAAGCAAACATGGCTGGGTAAAACTTTGAAGGGATATTTCATTTTGGTGGTGTTCTGAATGAAGCACTCCTTCAAAGCTGCTACCCAAAGCAACATGGCCCCTATCTTCCTAGAAACAAAACCTCTGGGCTCTGGGTACTTTCAGGAGGCTTCTGAAAATGGACTGGATAGAGTAAGATGGAGTCGGGGCCAAAGAGTGCAAGGAATAAACTAGAAATGCCCTGTCCTTCGGGGAGCTCAACTTGTAGGTACAATCTGCCATCTGCCGTCTTAAATCACTATCAGCAGTGGAGATTGTATTGTATAATTTATCATTTTTGCATGACAAAACCTTGATTCCTTTCCCTTCCCTTCCCTCCCCCCACTCCACTGCACAAGAGTCCTGGAATGAGTCTCCATTTATTTGGGGCTGTTTTGTTGTACCCTTTATTGCTCTTTTGTTCTTTTGTCCTCCAAGCTATATTATTAATCCATTATCTTTCTGTGGGTTTAGCCTTGCGGTGCAATTAAGGCAGAAAACTCATCACCCCCAACCTGCCAAAGCTTTGCTCTTCTTGTTAGCTATGTTTCTTTTGTGCAAATTTGCACTTCATTAATATGGAAAGTTAAGAATAGGGCTTTCTATAGAATGCTAAGACAATGTGATGGTGGTTCAGAAGCATACGCACTGATTGTTCATGGCCCTCCTTTTTGTAATTGAATATCTGAAGTGGGAAGCTGTCAGCTGAAGAACTGTAGTTCCCTCTGAGAGGTATGAGCTCCCTTCACCCCACTCATATGTTTCAGATGAAGATGTACATATTTCGTTTTTGAATATTGCATTGGAAGCATTAAAGGCATTTCCAAATCATTCATGCATCTTCTTTATCTATCACTGGATTGATAGATAAAGTATCCCTAATTTTTTTAATCAAGAAGCATGTGTGTGTACATACATACATAAATACATATGGAAAAAGGACAGGGAAGCAATTGGAATTGCAGCAGTGTAAACATGTTCTTTATACAGATTTTATTGAGTGTCTATCATCCCTGAGCAGCTTCCATTTGTTCTGAGAAGAAAGGCTTGATGTTCTCTCAACCAATAATGATGGACCCAGAAGTGACTGTTTGGTAGCCAGTAAGCAAAGTGACAGATATGGCAATTAGAGGCAACTTATTTCCATTTCCTCGTATCCTTTCTACTATCTTTGCCATTTTTGTTGCTGAGTCTTCTGAAAAGAACAAGAGAACTTTGGCTCTTTGATCACCAAGTTTTCAGCATACTTGTCTGGCCCAAGTAGACAAGGGTAAACAGCAACAGTGGTTCTCAGAGCTTTCTTTTCTTAGAAAGGAATCAGTGACACACAGCAGCATAGACAGAGATAGCATTCAGCCTAGAGGTTATAAATCAGACAATAATATACAAAGAATAGAAGGTCTCAGAACTTTTGTTGCTGGGACTAATGGATAGAAAACAAGAAAGACTTATGGACGATTGTTTTTGTACGTGGTAATTGCAGGAAGATTATTATATGCACAAAGATGGAAAGACTCTGAAATACCATCAATGGAGGAATAGTTGGTGAAGATGACAGAGCTTGCAGAGATGGCTAAATTGACTTCTTTGATTAGGGAAAAGACAACTACATTTGTTAGTGACTGGAAACCCTGTATGGAATTTTTGCCAAAAATGGAAAAAAATGAACTTGTGATTTATGGGTTTGATGGTTAGAAAGAGTAGAGTACAGAAAGAAGGAAGCCACAATGTAACCTTAGAGAGAGAGAGAATAAAATATAATGCATTTATAACTACTATAAAGAAGATCGGAAGCCTCTTCTTTATATATTTTTTTCTCTTTCTTTCCCTTTTTCTCTCTTTCTTTCCTTTCTTTTCTATTTACTTACCACATTCCTTTTACTTTTCTTTCCTTTTTCTTTAAATTTGTATTGTTTTCATTTTGCAAAAAAAACTTCTTTAATAAAAATTACTTTAAAAAAGAAGAAGAGGGGTCTTGCCTGAATGCTTGCAGTAAGTCTCACTGGACCAGTGTGTGTTGACAGCAGTGGAGCAAAAACCAGAGCCATCACTGTACTCATTTGTCCGAAAGTCCAGGGCCAGTGGAACTCATGGCAACCAGCCCAGGACAGTATTCATCAGTCCAGAGAGGGGAGAGCCAGGGGAAGCTTGGCTTAAATGGGGTGCAGGTTTGAAAGTAGGAAAGTGGTTTTCAACAAGGGGGGGGAGGCCTGAGAATGCCTGCCTAGAGCAAGAGCCCCTGTCTTGATTGATTAAAGGAGCTGACTGCTTTTCCTCTCAAGGAGTCACACAGACCTCTATTTTTTAAACTGCTGTCTTATCTTACGACTGGGCACTTGGCCAAAGTCTGGATCCATCTCTCCATGATCAGAGTCAGCACCCAGCTGCACCTTAGTCATAGCAGCTGCCTCAGGGAGCTGCCTCTCCCTTGGCCCCCCAGTTCAGGACAGCCATCCATCAGGTTCTCCTCTCCAGTTTCAGAGTCCAAGGGGCCAATAACATAGCTATAGTTCTTAAATGCTCCATTTCCAGAATATTAGGATTAGAGAAGTCTGTTACACTGCCAGCAATGCTGTCTGCTAGATAAATATTTTATTAATGTTGCTTAAAAGTGCAATTGTCTACATAAAGAATAAGAGGTCAGGCTGTTTTAAAGTTGACAAGAAATAATTACCTTTAATTGTTGCAAATGAATCTGGACTACTAGTCCCCTCTTTTCACCACTGGCTCCTCATTCCATTTCAAATATTACCTCATCTTTCAAAACAAAGGCTTTCAAAGGAAACTGACCACTATGTAAGTAACATTATTTATGCAAGTATCTAAGTATTTCTTTTTCACTGCATTACAATTTCTAATAGGATGCTAAAAGGTTTCCATTACTCTGAATACTGGTTTTAGGGATTGCTTTTAAGAATCTGTAATCATAAACCTACTCTTATAAGGAGATATGAGGAAGAAATCCATCTGGTTTCCATTGAAAACTAAATTGAAATTTAAGTTAGTCATGAATTAACTCCTAATATTGCAGTGAGAACTGTTTAACGAACAATCCTAAATTCAATCCCGTTAACTCCCATTGCATTCACTGGAATTCAATTAAGGTGAGTGTACATAGATCTACAACTTGAACTATATACAACTGATATATTGCCTAACATGAAACATAGATGGACTTTTCTGAAGAAATATGGCAACATAATATGCCATCAGTAATTCCAAAGTCAAATTTTGAGAAATATGTACTGTTGGAAGATTTTAGATGAATTCAATCAGTATTTTATTCACTGCATTTCCATCAGAGAAGATTCTATCAGAAACTCCCTTCATTTTCTCTCATAGTAACAGGCTTGACAAATAAATCAATAATACTCTTATTACATATGAGTGAAGTCCTATTAGTTGCACCCATAGAGATGAAAAGAGCTGTATGCTCCTTGAACACTATACACTACTTGCAACTAGTTTTTATGCAAAATCATCATCCTGATGATGATGATGATGATCCTGAAATGCACAATCAGTGTGAACAAGGAAAGAACCCAAAGGAATATAGCTGCAATCCACTCCTCCCCCACCAAAAAGGGAGACATTTACATTACAGCAGCCCTAAAAGTCTTTGAATCCATGGTTGTTACACAACTGATATACAGATCACTTTTCTCCATAAATAAAGACTATACTCCCTCTAGGGAGTATCTCTAGGGATTATCCCCAGGGAGAGTTAATAGTCTACATTTCTAACAAACATTTTTGCATACCCATTGTATATCAAGTGTGATCCTTTGGAGGTAAGAATTGTCATAATTAAGGTCTGGCTATTGTTTCTGCCATTTTAATTACTGGTATAAATTAATCCTTTTCTCCAGGAGTCTTGTGTCTCTGGTACTACAAAATATATTTTACTCCCTCTACTGGAAATCTTTAAAGCTGGATTTCCATTGCTGTGGTTTTCAACTCAGTCTTTAATTTGTACCGACTTGAACTTGTGTGGGCTCAGAAATTAAACCTGATAATGTCTGTTTAATACTTAGCTAGGAAATTCTTGCTATTCAAAACCAAGACTTCTAGAAGAATCTTTAGCTTGGTTTTATGTCCCATATATTCGCATGTAAGCCCATCTGTGGATAAGCCAACCCTCAAATTTTTAACTAAAATACCATGAAAAATGCACCACCCATGGATAAGTCAACCCTAAAAAATTTTCTTGTTTTAATTTTCACAATTGGGTTATCCACAGGTGGCACATTTTTCATGGTATTTTGGTTAAAAATTTGAGGGTTGGCTTATTCACGGATGGGTGCATGAGCATATACACTGGTACCTCGGGATACGAACTTAATCCGTTCCGTGACTCTGGGCGTATCCCGAGTTGGTCGTAACCCGAAGGAAATTTCCCCATAGGGTTCAATGTAAATCCGGTTAATCTGTTCCGCCCTCTGAATTTGGTCGCACCCCGAGGCAAATTTCCCCATAGGGTTCAATGTAAATCCGGTTAATCCGTTCCGCCCTCCGCCCGAATTTGGACGCAACCCGAGGCAATTTCCCATAAGGTTCAATGTAATTACCGTTAATCCGTTCTGGCGTCCACGGACCACACGGAAAGCGGCCGGGCGCGGCGTGGTGCGGCGCGAAAATGGCCGGGCGCGGCGCGGCGCGAAAACGGCCCGGCCCGGCGTGGTGCGGCGCGAAAACAGCCCGGCGCGGCGCGAAAACGGCCGCGGACCACGCGGCAGGGCCGGAAAAACAGCCGCGGACCACGTGGCACGGGCGGAAAAATGGCCGTGGACCACGTGGCACGGGCAGAAAATGGCCGCGGACCACGTGGCACGGGCGGAAAATGGCTCATACCCCGAGGCGGAGTTCGCAAACCGAGGTAAAATTTTGGGGCCAGAGCTGGTCGTAACCCGAAAAATTCGCAAGCAGAGGCATTCGTATCCCGAGGTATCACTGTACAGGATATACAGATACTTTTAGAAAGTATTACCATAATATATCCACAGATAAGCCAAACTCAATTTTTGGGTGTATTTTGGCACCTAAAACTTTTGGCTTATTTGCAGGTATATACAGTAAGCTCTTTGGTTTGTGTGTGTGTGTGGGGGGGGGGGGAGGGGCAATTCTGAAAAAATTCCATCCTAATATATGGATGGGACCAGAGTAGTTGAGACACTTGGCTAATCGGACTGTACCTGTTTTAAAAATAATTTGGAAGAAGCTCTTTGGAACCTGTAGAGACATGGTAGCTTTAATAAGTCAACGAATGCAATCACTTTTGAAAATTCTCAAAGCAGGCACAGCCCAATTGTCTTGTGTGTTGTACTGGCCCTGCAGAGAGAAATCTGGGGACTCATACTTTCAGTTCAAAGCAAAGGGCCATGGAAGATCAGTACCCACTCTTTTTCTTCATGGATCCGGATGACAGAATTACTGAAAGAGGTGCTTGATTTTTTGCTTCTTCAATTATTCTTCAATTACTGCATGGTTGAGTTGCCTAATAGGCATTTCTTCTACTATGTAAAATGTTTTTGTATTCTGGGGTCATAAAAGGGGCTTTGGCGGCTCCTGGGTTAGGAAAACCAGAGTAGACATGGCCAATGGAATTAAAACTGTTGCGCTCATCTGGACATTGGAAGTCTTAAAGATACAGCAGCCTAAAACCTGTTTGACTCAGCCATGGGAAAAAATGGCATGGAAAAAGTCCGGAAAGCTGTTAACAATGAAAAAAGTCCTGACATTTCCTTCATCCCTGAAATAATTTTGGAAGATAGAAAAGTGTGATTTTTTAAATATTTTGCAGTGTAATGTACATAGCCCTTTCACAACCAAATTAATTAATTTAGCTGGGAAAATGTTTACTGCAGATGGAAGGACATGTTTATTGTTTAATTAATTTTCCCATATCAGCATTTTTTTAAAAAAAATGTTTTCAATATATAAGAGAACACACTATAACCTGTTCCCACTAAGATTATTCCATTGTAAAAATGAGAAATCACCCAAGTGTTTTGTGCATCGCCCTCAGCACTTTGGCTCCTTCTGTATAAAAAACAAGGTGTTGCTTCACATGGAAAAGATTGTATAAAAAATACGTCTTGACATTCTAGAAACTACCTTATTTCCTATTCTCTCCCAATGCATGTAAACATACCAGTAAAGAAAGTCTGAGTGATTCAGAAGACCTTAAACATTTATAAGCTTTCTGTGGTGAGGCTCAGGTGCATGTCTGTTTTTGGAGCTTCAGGACAATAACTGCCTTTCAATATTTTATGGGTGTTTCCCCCCCACCACTTCGAGTTTTGCTTCTTTTGCTTCTATTCTTGAGAATACTATTCTCAAAATTGCTGATTTGTTGGCCTTATTCTGCTAAATGAGCTGTTCATCTGAATTAAATTGTGGGCCATCTGGAATCTCCTTACAATAAGGTACCAAGAGTTGGCTTTCCAAATGACTCTGGTTCTCAATGAAGCAGAAAAGGCAACATTGTCAGGGTTATGAGTTAGGATGGCTGTTCTCCACATTAGTGGAGGACTGTGATTGCCATTTTTTCCAGTAGCACCTGAGTGAGTCCCCATCTGCTGGAGAGATACGAAATTCCTGTTAGGATCAGCAGATGCCATTGCTGAAAGAAATCATTGGCTGCCCAGTTCTGCTCCTTGACTGCAGCTGTACCTCTTAGCTACAGAACAGGCAGAGCTAGAAGGCATTAAATCTCTTTGCGACTGGGCTAAGTTATTTATCATTATTTCTATGGTAATTACAAACGGTAATAAAAGATGAAATCTTTGCATTTTGCCTGAGGCTTTAGTGCCTTTCCATTTGCTTTCACTTGTAGTGGGAGAAGGGAAATGTTCCTTATCTTCCCCTAGACATTGAACAGTTTAACTGGCAAGTCATTCAGCCTCTCCCACACAGAGGCAGATATTATTAAGGATATCCTGCATTTGTCTGAAGTGGAACCATTTCATTAAAAACATTACTTTAGTATAACAGAGAATTAACACATTTAGATGGATAATTATGGGAGAGAAACTGTTGAAGCTAGATGAGTGTCGATGCTCTCAGACAAAAGGATATTTTTTGCCTGACATTTTAATGGATTTTACAAATGGCAACCCCCCCAGCCTCCCAAATATTGTTGAGGGAAATTTGGAATATCCATTCAAACTGAGGACCCACACTGCAATTATTCTAATGAGATTTCCTCATAGTTTTCCCTGGTTTTTAGGAAAGACACACATAAATAATAATATCAAATAAGGTTTCCTTATATGGCTGGGAAAAGTTATCGCTTTTTATGAACCTACTGTAACTTTCATAGATGTTATTTACAATCAAAACCTTATTCAGGTATTTTATGTGGTACACTAATATAGGTAAGAAAGAGGCCAGGGCAGTGCACAGAAATCACTGATGTGTTAAACAAGGTCTGAAAGATACTATTTTTAATTATATCTCTTGACAATTTACAATGTTGAAGGGCATTGTTTTGATACACAATTTTACACTCTCTCATAATGTGTGGGCATGCATGTGATAGTGCACTCTATCTTATTTACAAAGGATTTACTTGCTTTGTAAAGAGCACAGCATTTCTTTCCCCCACCTTATCTCTTTGTTGAATGCCTGATTGCCTTCTAAGAGAGCACAGCATTCCCCCACCCCATTTCCTTTAGAAGCAATTAGCCAGATGCCTGTAGCCATAAATTAATTCCGTACCAGGCTGGTGTTAGGCTGGTGTCCGGAGAAAGAAGTTTGAAATTCCAAAGAAGAGATAAGAAGAAGAAAAAAGTTAAACTTAGATTCAACTTTTAGGGACCACCTCAACCCCTCCTTAGACCATCCCCAAAATCCCATGTATGGATATAGGGGAATGTACCACCTAAATACATTTATGGATGTCTATAAAACTCTGATGTTTGCTTTGTTAGGTGTGATTCCTTCAACATTCCTTTCTAACGGGTGTTGATTGGGGTCACCCAGCTGTGTCTTGATCAAAATACGTCTGTTATTTTAAAGAAGCCTCATCTCAAGTTTTTATTTGGCTTTTATTGAAACTTGGGAATAAAAGGTGCCATACAATGTCATGAAATAAAAACTAAAACTATAGCTATTAAAACAAATAAATACAAGAATTAAAAAGAGAGCAGACTGGAATGGGTCCAGATAATCCATATCTTTCAAGAAAGTAAGAAGGTAATAATACCTTTCAAGTATTTTGTCCAAGGAGGGCATATTTGTGGCAAGGACCTTCTCAAGATTCTCAGGGTGAGTTTTTTTCCCCCCTTCTTTTTCTTCTTCGTCTTTTAGTTGTTGAGGCCTATTTTGCTTTGTCTGTTTTCTCTTTTTTTCAACATGCACAAAAAATAACAATACAGTGGAGACCTTAGTGATAAGTATTCAGCTTAAGAGAGAAACCTTTATTATACAACAAATATTTTGATGTAATTTGCAGTTGTTCATTAATGTTATATTCAGCTTTGATTTTAAAATCTAAACAATCTTATGTTCATTAATATTGACATTTCATATCATAGTCTACACTGATATAATAGCTTTTTTCCTATCTTTAAAGGTCTAAGTCGTATAAACAGAGTGTTAATAATCTCTAGTCAATACTCTATAAATACCACTGTATCAAAATAATAAAATGTATTACATATATCTTATAATAAAACAATTTTAAAAAGTAAGATTTACAGGGTGGATATCTTCTTTAGGGGACCGCCTTTTTCAAAGCATGGGATCTACTTCCTGATATAATTAAATGTTCATTTCTCTTTGGACTCACCCATCAGTCCTGCTCTCCTAGATTTTAATAGCTAAGAAAGACAAGGATAGGACTACAAGTAGTAGATTTATTATTGCACGATTTAAACTGTGTGCATTTTACTAATTTATCATTGATTTTACGTGGTTTCATTGCTATATCTTATTTATATAGATTGTAATTAATAGCAGAATTCTGTGGATAGTGGGTAGGCTATGAATATTTTAAATGAAATAAAACTAATAATTAAAACCAACAAGTAAAAGCCAATTTTTCTTTTTAAAAAGTTATGTTTTAGGCCCCCTTGAAAAAAAACAATGAAGAAGTTAGGTCTCTCAGTCTTCATTCATTGAACTTCAGTACCCTTGGGAACAAAGTTTTACCAGAGTTCCCAGTCACACCAAATATTACGTTCATACTCAAATGAATATGAATGAACAGACTTTCCTATTCAACATGCAGGAAGTCAGGTATGTTGGATACAGCACTACACACTTGATCTTATTCGAACATGACACTGGAATTTGATTCAAGTTATTGATGATTTTTGGAACTCCTGTCTGAAGTGGATCATAAATGGAGGCTAATAATGATGTATAGCCTGAGTCGATTCATCACTTCTGTAGAGCTGCTATGCTTTCCTAAAACTGGATCTAAATGAGTTCTTTGGTGATAGATGAACACTGCAAAGCAAACAACTAACTTATTTTCTTCTTTTGGTTTTCCGTATCTGGAAACACACCAAGGTGGTAATTAGTAAGAGGGAAAGAGTTCAGTGAATCACAAGACACTTCACCAAGGCCTGCTATCATAATGTATGGGTTTTGCTAGTTTTTTTTCTCATCAGAGGAGGAATATTTGAAAAGTTCAATGGTGGCAAGGTGGGAAAAAAAGAGCACTTGTGGTGCCTTGTGCATTTTCCTGAGGGTTTTTTTTTCCATTTTTTTTTAAACCTTCATTGGCATATTTTTAAAACTTTGGGGTCAATAATGCTGTTTCAACCTACATTGCTACAAAATGGGGTGGAGCCCTCCAAAAGTGTTAAACGTTGTTATTTGCTCTTTCATCCTAGTTCTCAGCCATATCTTGTTACATGATAATAACATTTCAAAGCCTACTGTGTTAAACACATTTGAGTGCATGTAAAGCTTGGGCCTAATCAAAATGTTCTTCCACCAGAACAATGTCCATTGACATGTTCCAAGAAATCAACTCAGTCTATATATCTTATCCTGCCACTAAAGGAAGTTTCTTCCTGGAGTGGTTAAAATTAACAAAGGCCACAAATTTTAGTGACTAGTTAAGAAAATGCATGCACAATTTAGATCACAACTTTCAGTGACTTTATATACTAATAGTTTCTGCACGATTTCTCTCTCAATATTCCCAATTTTTGTTTTATTGAGGATTATACTAGCTTTCTGATCTGACTTCTGTGTCAAGGAAGATTAATACAAGGAGGGAGGGCTTTGATTATTTGTTTTTTTTACTCTATCAGAAGAGCTGCCAAATAATTCCTTGGTCATTTAAGGAAAATTCACTAACCCTGCTGGTCTGTCAGAGGAGATAAAAGTCCACCCAAGCATTAGGTGTCTACAGAAGTTTGAGCGGATAGCTAGCATGACTGAAGCATCTCCTCAAAGCAGTCCTGTGACATACCACGACAGGGTGTGCCAGTGCTAAGTGGTAGCTTCTGATAAAAGTGGATTCACTGCAAATTTCCTTTCCTAGGGAAGTCAGCTTCTTTGAGGTAAGGCCACTGGTCAACTACCGTGACACTTTGTGGGCAAAGCACATGGCCTCCACTGCACTGGAGTATGGTGTCAAAACAGAGTGTATCTGCTTCACGCATACCTACTAAGCAGTGTTTGTTTATGGTCATAATATTGGGAATCCATCCTTGCTTTTCCTCCTATAATAAATTCCAGTTCCCAAAGTGAATTAATCGGGGCGTTTTTGGTTGTTAAGATCTTGCTTCAAAAATTGTGAAAATTATGTGATAAGAAGTGATTCATCATGCCACAAATCTTTAATGCCAAATCTTTGCCTGAGGCTACCTGATCTAGTTCTCTACCTCCCTTAGAGATTGGCCCATGTAATTTAAAAAGAAGCTTTTTCCCCTCTTTCCTTTAAAAAGGAAACCTTTTTTTTAAAGTTACACAGGTTCCAAATATGGTTGGTTTTGTTTCCCATAGCTAACTATATCCTAAGGTTTTTTATTTTGTTTTGTTTTGTTTTGTTTTTCTGGAGGGGGCTTGACTTTGGGGAAAATATAAAATGCAATGATCTGTTACAATATGTCACCGAAGACAAATTCCTTGTGTATATTTTATACTTGGTCATTAAAGTATTTGTATTGTATTGTATTGTACATGAAAAATCCACAAATGGGGGAAAAAACCCACAACATACTGAGACACATATGCACACACATGTGATAGTCTAATCTGGATGCCTCACAAGAGCGAGCAAAATATTTTACCTTTGTGGGTGATTAACTTTACAGACTTAACATTGCCTGTGTATAAATGGTTCCATGGATGTTAAGTAATGGTTTTGTCATTAGGTGCAAAATGACCAATACTTTCAGTAGGAATCTTTTTCCTAAGCTTCCTAACAAATATATAAAATATAGAGCTCTTTTGAGCTCTCAATCCATCTTGTCTACAGAAAGAAAAGTCACATTTGAGACATGCTGCTTTTCTTTTTGTGGTGAAATAGCAAGCAGAAAACAGAGCCACACTGTGGCAACCACAACCTGTGTTTAACTCTGATCCACTCTTTCTTTTCTGTTTCCAGGGTGGTGCCCCTTTTGTGTTGAAAGATTGCTAAGAACTGTGGGACTGTTCCCACCATCACCACCTTCATCTCTGAATGAATAGAAGCATCCATTGGGAAAGATAATACAGTACTTGTTCCAGGGACCAAAAAAAGGACAGCAGGGGTGAGTCCCCACTACCTTCCTTCTTGGCCTGTGGTCTAGAGGACCGTAAAGTATAGCATAACTCCTCCTCAAAGGATAACTCCAGAGGAGGCCAAGGTTGCTCATAAATCAAAGAAATAAAGCCTAATGCAATATTAAAGCTGTATAAATAAATTCCTCAGCTTCACAGGACTGCCTTTTGCTTGCTCCAAACTGTGCAGAAAGATGCTGAGAAGGCTAGATCAATGCTGTGATGCACATACAGTTTGTTCTGAATGCCATCTGCTCCTTTTATTTGTTAAGGAAGAAATTCTCTCTTGCCCTCTAGTAGTGAATTATTATTCAGCTAATTTTCTGTGTTTTACAAAATAAAGATGAAGCAGCAACAACAATTCCTGGCAAATAGAAGGGGTAGAAATGGAAGCAGTAACAGACTTCATTTATTTGGGCTCCAAGATCACCGCAGACGGAGACTGCAGCCATGAAATTAAAAGACGCTCCTTGGGAGGAAAGCTATGGCAAGCCTAGATAGCATATTAAAAAGCAGGGACGTCACCTTGCCGACAAAGATCCGCATAGTCAAAGCTGTGGTTTTTCCAGTAGTGAAGTATGGCTGTGAGAGCTGGACCATAAAGAAGGCTGAGCGCCGAAGAATTGATGCCTTTGAACTGTGGTGCTGGAGAAGACTCTTGAGAGTCCCCTGGACTGCTAGGAGGTCAAACCAGTCAACCTTAAAGGAAATCAACCCTGATTGCTCATTGGAAGGATCGATAATGAAGGTGAAGCTCAGATACTTTGGTCACCTAATGCGAAGAGAGGACTCTTTGGAAAAGACCCTGATGCTGGGAAAGATTGAAGGCAAAAGGAGAAGGGGACAGCAGAGGATGAGATGGTTAGATAGCATCACTGAAGCAATGAGCATGAAACTGAGCAAACTCAGGGAGGCAGTGAAGGACAGGAAGGCCGGACACGACTTAACGACTAAACAACAAAGAGCAACAACAATACCCTGGAATCCAAAAGCCAATATGCACCCAAAACAAAGCAACTGTTCTCTTCAGGACAAGGAGCCCAAGCCTAAACACAGGGAGGTTTCAAGGAATCTCTGTATCAGATGTAGTCAGGATGATGATTGGCCAGATCTAGTCTGGCACACCCCTGTCCACCAGCAGCTGGAATACCAATAGCAAATTCATTTGAGGATCAAATTCCAAGAAGGCGATCCACAGGGGAAAGAAGAGACCTTATATCTTGCTATATCTTGTACTATCTTGTGAAAACAAGGCTAGACTTTATAAGAGATTGGAGTAGGAAAGAAAACAGAACAAGGGCAGTAGAGTGGAGCTGTCAGGCAGAAGGCCTGGAATGGGTTTTGGTGAGGCTGTAAGGCTAGATATGATAGCCCTAGCATAATATGACATAGATATGATAGCCCTATCCTCTGTACAAGGAAGGATAGGAGGGAAAGGGAAAATTCATATAGAATCACAGAAGTTTCCACCCCCTGCTCAGTGAATTGTACTGTGTACACTTACACATGCAGATAAAAGATTCAATTATATATGCAGGTAAGAGATTCAATTCAATAATTAAAGGAAGGATATTAATAACCATTTTCTAAGGAAATTTCTGTTTTGTAAGATAGAAATCATGATTTGAATATGGGTATGTGTTTTGCATCTAGCTTTTTAAAGTAAGAACTTCTGTGTGACTTGGGCATGCATCCCTTAGTTATCATCTGATAAGCTTATCTGAAGACATATAAATGAATCATTAGAGGCATTAACTAATCACTACTACCGTTGCAGTTTTGCACAGCATGGGATAGGTGTTACCAAACTTTGTTTATTAAAAAAGAAATTGAAACTGGACTATGATTTTATAACAGCTTCCACAGTGCTGCTTTCACCCACATTTCAATTAATGTTGAAAATAAAGACATCTTATTGCATAGAATTTGGGTGGGCAACTTCTCCTGCCCTAGCATTTAACCCCAAATAATTCAGAGGACTTCTAGGCATTTAGCAAAAGGATCAAGCTTCAGACTGAGTTTGGTTCAGATTGGCTGATTCATTTACAAAATTGTGAGTTCTGCCCTGAGAAAGTGTGAGATGCGTATTGAACATGGCTCCTTGGGTTTCTGATACACCTGGGAAATGATGTGCATTCTTGTAGCAGCATTTAAGGATTTTTAGAAATATGAGAACGATAGGTCTAACTCTGAAGACTCTCCTGTTCAGATATAGCAGTGAATCCCTGCTCTCTTCTGTTGTCCTTAATCTTTTAATCCTTCCTGCTGGCAGCATTTGGAAAGACTCCTTCCAAAATTCCAGAGAACCTCTCGTAACTGCATCAACTGTTCTCAACTTGATGGGACACAGATCTAACTGAGGGTCAGGTAGCTTCCTACATTCACATTAGGTCAGGAATTGGCATCTGAGCTTAACAGACCCTGTGAACAGGGAAGATATAACATAGGAGGTCACCAGCATTCTGCTTGTGGAAAAAAGGATTAATGTAATGTCTTGACACCATGGAATTATTTGGGAACCTTATTCCCTCTACAAATAATACTGGGTATTTATAGTTCTAAAAATACATTTCAAGTCCATCATCAACTGTAGAAACCGATTCAGCTAACATTTCAAATATATTAGTTCCTTACTATTTCTGTTTCTTCAATTTCATATGCTGCAAAGCAATCTGAAGCATATTCAGTCAAAAATTAAAGCTTAGTGGAGTTGACAAAACTTATTCCCTGAAAAATCCAGTGCCACATAAGGATACTTTAACATGCTGCTAAAGGATGTTAGGATACTAAACATGCCTTTGCAGCAGGGATTCAGATCATCTGACTTATTTTTATTTTTTTATTTATTTTTTATTTTTCAAATTTGTATGCCGCCCATCTCCCCCAATGGGTGACTCTGGGCGGCTCACAATAACAATAATAAAAACAACACAGGACTCTCCAGACATAGACATAATCTATAAATAGTTAAAAACATATATAAAAATGGCCTAAAAACCTCCTATAATTTGGCCCTAAAAAACCTGTAAGATGCTGGGGGGGGGACAACCCCTCACCCCACCAGCCATCTCCATAGGTGCGGGCCCCCTTCTGGCCCCCAAGCCTTCTGGCAGAGCCAGGATTTGATCTCTTTCCTGAAGGCCATGAGGGAGGGGGCACACCACACCTCAGGCGGCAAGATGTTCCATAGGGCGGGCTTATTGACTTCATATAGTCTCCTTTGAGTTTATTAATTTGTGAATTTATCATCCTAGCTGCTCATTATAAGGATCCTGTGACCCCCCCTCCCCCCCAAAATTAGACTTCCCTCCAGTCCCTTTTCTTTTTGTGTTGTGCTTTTTAGACCACACAGACTGGTTTCTTCTTAAAGATGCTAAGTAATTTTGACTCAAAATGGCATAAAGTGCTTTAAATAAATATAGTAGGTAAATAATAAAAAAACTTGCCAATGACAACTCCAAGCTGGCACTTTCCTAAAGAAATAATAATAGTTCCCTGTTCTTTTTTACCAACAGTAGTTGGCCTATAAAAACTGTATCACCTCGCCTACTTTCAGTCTCCATGTCATGTCATATTTGTTTCTGTCTGAACATCTTGACAAGATGGCAGACTCCCTTCAAAAGTGTGGATCTCTCACTGCTTCTGTCAAGGACATCTGCTTGACAAGGAAACGAAACTCCTTTGCCTTTGCTTTGCATTATTACATCTTCTTCAGAGATCTGGGGCTATACGTTTTTGGTATTTTCACTAAGCTGTGATCCTTGATGGTGATGGTAGCAAGGGAGTGGATGATTTGGAAATAGTCTCATCTTTTTGCACTTTTCAGATAAGTTTGTGATGTAGCAGCCATTGACTGCATGTGGTGTGTATGTGTGTGTGCTTATTTTTTTCTCCAGTTGATTCAGTAGGGCTTAACTTTGGTTAGATAGCCTCTTTGTTATCCTAATTTAGTTACCTTTTCCTAGCTATATTGTCAGTTTTCTTCAGAAATTATCTCATCAATAGACAGTCATTCTGGGTAGTATAATATTGAATCTAAATGTTTAAAGTCTCCTGAGATTCAAATGTTTCCTATTTGAAAGGACAGGTAACAATGATTTTTTAAGATAGTACCCAGTTAATAGGATTATTGATACCTGGTAGTGACTTTTTAAAAATACTTTGATGAGATTGACAGTGATAAAAATGATAGGAATCTGGATGTGGCAATGAGAGTTATGAGAAGCAGTGAGTTCATAGAAGAAGAAGGATGGAGTATTTGGAGAGGCAGGTTTGAATGGACCGAAGAGGAAAAGGTGGAGAAGGAAGTAGAAGATATTAGAAAAGGAAGAGAAGAAAGAGAAGGTAGTAGGAAGCAAACAAAAATCTAGAGATGTGGAAAGGACACAGGATTTATTTGTACAAGTTCTAGAGCCCACTTTTCATGAGCCTGTTATTGACTAGTAGAAGAGGTGGCAAGGGAGAGATACTCCTTGATATGCTTTCTTCTGAAGCCATGGCTGCTGGGGAGCAATGGGCAACGTGGCAACTGCCATCTTCAACAGGTAAGTAAAGAGAGGCAAAGAGTCTCTGATAAGAATGCACCATGGGGGAATTTGCTTTGATAGAAAGAACAGAGTGGTGGCTGCTAGAGCTGTTGGAGCAGGGCAAGAATTCTCCTGTACTGGACAGTAGAAAATGTGCTGCTCCAGCTCTTCTTCACTGGTTCCTGAGAGCCAGATCAAAAATCTTAGAGATTGGAGGAACGACAATATGTGGTGATTGTGCTCTTGGGGTGAAAAACTGAGAGCTGGGCAGAAGGCCACCCCTCTGGTGTGATATAATGAGGCGTGAGAGTCTCTTAGCCAGCTAGAACTGAGTGGGATGTATGGTTTTGGTGGAAATGGGATGTTGTGACAGTGTTGTAAGTGTCAGGAGGTTAGCTAGAATGCATTGACAGATGGCTGTTACTCCTGATTATTTGAGGGGCATGTGCTAGTGGAAATAGTTGAGGGAACCAATAGAAGTTTGTGTGTGTGTGGGGGGCAAACTTCCATGGTAATCAGTGGGCAAGTTATGATGGTAGGAGCCAGACATGCCACTACAGGAGATGGGGAATAAGCAATTGGATGCAGCTCCCCACTTCTGGTCCATTCCTACTGAAAGACCTGCCAGTCATATTGCTGGAAGTCTTGGCCTCACATTGCTACTGGTAAGTGCCAGGGCCATTCAGAAGAAGACCTCATTGATTCATAACATAGTGGTGGATGAATGGGCAAACCTGGCACGTATAACTGAAATCAGTTTGGGCAATGATTTAGCCACCTGGATTCCAAGACTTACAGTTTCTTAGATGCCAAGGTTGCAGAAGGGGTGGGGCAGTAATCCTTTATGACAGCTTTGTGATGATCAGATTTGCTCTTCTAATGTAATGGGAAATGCCTCTATATGAAACTGGACTTTATGGATAAGATTGCTGTTAGTGTACTGTTCCTTTTGCTCAGCAGTGGTGCTTCCAGAACTCTTGGATATTTCAATCTCCATGTCCTTGGCATTGGGTTTGGAGGATTACATGGCTCCTGTGGCTATCATGGGCTTGTTCCAAGTGACTTTGGTCCTGATTCCTATAGATGGTCACATATTAGACTTGGTGTTCACTTTGGAGTAGATGGCACATAATCTGAATAAAAGGCTCATTGTCATCTGCTCCATGCCATGGTCAGAGTCAAGCCATACCTTACTGCCATCCCTGACCTCTACTTCAGATGGCCCACCCCCAGTGCCCAATGATCCAGATGACTTCCTGAGGTTCCTTGGTTTTCCCAATAACCTGGTGTGCAGTTCTGCCATCTGTCTGATTGCCATCTCCCAAAGGGATATGACTAATGCATTAAATGCTACTGCTTTTGAGGACCCTCCCTTCAATTGCCAATCCCAGGTCACACCTTGGTTTATTGAAGAGCTCCAAGAAATAAAATTAATGAAGAGATGCCTAAACTGATGGTGGTAAAAATCAGAGTGAATATGACTGGTGACAATACAAGCCCATGTTCTGGTCCACACTGTGGCAGTAAGAAGGACAAAATCATCCTTAATTCTCTATTCTTACTGCATCTGCAAACTGGTGTCCAGAAACTCAATTCAGGTCAACTTGCTCCTTCTTGGGTATACAAATCAGCTTCTGGGGATATTTTCCAACTAAGGTTCTGAATCAGCTACTCAGCCTTTTGCTTTGCTTCCTTGACAGGTGGCTGATTGTTCCAGACCTGCAGGCTCATCCTCCAACACCTTCTGCTCTCTCTGAGCCTCATCTGCAGATATCTGAGAGCCTACTTGTCAGAACCTATTCAGCCCTGCTCTTCCAATTCAGAGTCTAACTCATCAGACAGGCCCATAATAGCAAGACAAGAGTTTGTTTGCTTGTTTGTTTATCGTATTTATATGCTGCCCATCTCATAGAAATATGACTCTGGGCGGCGTACAATAAAACCATAAAAAACAATAATTACAAAAATACTGTAAAATTAAAATATAGCTATTATTAATATTATTTAAAAAGGCTGAAAAGGGTAGGGTGAGCATAGATGTTACACACAATGAAGCCACCTCCTTAAATCCCCATTTCTGTGAGATTCCCAAGCCTGTTGACATAACCAGGTTTTAAGGGCTTTCCAGAAGGACACCAAGGAGGGAGCCAGTCTCACCTTGTGGGGGATGATGTTCCACAGGGTGGGTGCCACAGCAAAAAAGGCCCATCTCGTGGGTTCCACGAGTAGTTCCTTAGCAGACAGGACCCAGAATGTGCCTCTTATGCTGGACCTGATAGGATGGGTGGAAATAATTGGGAAGAGACGGTCCCTCAAATTTCTGTTTGTCCAGTAACACTTTGGATAATTGATGGCCCATTGATTGGATTGGATGGGGTTACCCTCCTTCTGAAGGATTAGGTCTGCAACTTTGGGGTTCTCTTGAACTCACAGCCCTGTTGGAACAGGAGGTAGAAACGATGGCTAAGGGGTGTTCACCCCCATTAGACTGGTCCTTCAATGGTGGCTCTATCTGAGCCATGAAAACCTGGCAACAGTGAGTCATGCCCTCATTGTTACCTGCTTAGACTACTGTAAAGCAGTCCATGTTTGGTGCAACTGGTGCAAAATGCAGAATGTTAGCTGGTGAGAACTGCCACCGGGATTCCTGGGAACCGGGTGGCGTATAATTCCATGTTGACTGACAGACTGACAGATGGTTAGATTCTATTTCAATCACTAAACTTTTTCTTTTGCCTCATTTCTTCATTCTTTAATGCCAAAATTTAATGTTTTTCAGAATATTTAGGGGAAGGTGAATTCTTTCCTTCTTTCTGGGGGACTTGTCAATCAGCTCTACCACACACAGACACACACACACAAACTTTTTGGGGGATATGTAGTTTTGTAAAAAGTGTCTTATTCATTTCAGTTAACAATCTCCCTGATGGCACTGCAATTTAGACAATGTTGTTTCCCAGAAACTGCATTAAAATTTCTCAATAATACAGGGATTCACAGATCAAATAGTCACAGGCACGTGCCATACAATCCCAATAATATGTCTCTCACCACTCAGCAGCAAGTGCTGAATACAAATGACAAGATGAAAGGCCTACAAGGTGCTGGCTGTCTTAAATGACCCTTTGCCAGGCCACTTCAAGAAGAAGTTTCCAGCTATTTATTCTGAAGAATTAGCATTGTATTCAGACTGGATAATGGACAATATCAAACACACAATTTATCAATATTATGGGCACTTGCAGCCCAATTCTTTGTTCAGAAGTGTGTCTAACTGCTCTGAAAAAGGGCAAAGTATATTAAGATAAAAAGGGGCTGGGGAGTGGAGTAGCCTGTAGTGTAGAGGGCTGCTGGTTGATTAAGCATGTCTGAGATTTTGTTTTGTTGCTTGGTTACTTATATGTTGTAATTCTTGCAGGCTTTCTTGGAGCTTGGTCTGGAAGTTTCAGAAAAGCAGACAGCAGAAAAAGCTACTCCTGATTTTTTTTTTGATCAGTAGAAAATATACAACAGAGCGTCTGGGAGATTAATGATTAGGAAGTGGTTATATTCCCATGGCAATAGTTTTGTTAATGGGCAAGTCTCCCAGCAGCCAGTTTATAAGAGCACCCATGCATAAGAACCTAAGAAGACCTTTGCTGGATAGGCCAGCTGGGAAGCTTGCAAGCCTGGAGGGTAATACCATAAGGTCAAACACAATGACAAGATCTTTGAAATGTTGGCTATGTTAAGAGATAGCTGTGACTATTAGCTATTGGCACCCTACTTGGTGCCATGGTGGACATTATTGTCCATAATGGACAATGATATTATTGATAGTATTCACCACCTTATTTTTCATCATCAGTAGTGTACTGACAGCTATGACATCTCCTTTCCTACCTTTTGCCTCCTTCCCCAGTTATCTACATTCTTATAATGATGCATTAGAGTGGACTAAATAACATTTTAGTGCAAAAGCTTACCATAATTTGTGTGTGTGTATATATATATATGTATATGATGCATATTTCAAAACTGTGTAGGAAACTAATGTCCTCCAGACCACACTAACTGATCAAAGGAAGCATTCAAATACTGCTTTCAAAGTTACATATCCAGTGTCTTCCTTCTTGTGGAATCTTCTCAATTAAATCTTTCCTTCCTCACACAATTTGCCAATGATGGACTGTGTTATCTAATGATTTATTATCTTCCTTCTCCAAAATAGCCTAAAGCCTCTTGGCAGTTCCCAGATTTTATCATTTTTGACAGGGCACATAATTGCTCAGTCTTTACAGTTCAGAGCCTGTATGACAGAAGCTCCCTATTTAAATCTGTTCCCTCTACTTCTTTTTATTTTGTCAATATGGATTAGAACATTAATGGAATTCAAGAAGATCTGACTGGGGGGAAATCGGCAAAAAGGTAGCTCATTAGTGAACTACATCTCCAGAGTCACTAAAGACAGAAAAGTTATTGCTTAATTTTTTCACTTATTTGAAGGCCCCCCACCCCCACCCCACTTAAAAATCTATGTTAGCAAACTAGTTTCCATCTCAACATTAGTTGCAAAGATGCCTACACACATTGGGATGAAATTATGAATCTTACTATATAAGCCACATATTTTTTTAAATAGCTCACGAACTGTAATAAGAACCTCCACATGCCTACATTAACTCTGCAGACCTTTCTCAGTGGAAATGACTAGAGGCAAATCAAGACATTTTCACAACAGAGAAAACCAACCTGGCTCAATGCAACAGTTCATCTGTGCTTACCATCCCACATCCAATAAACTAGCTAAGCCAAGGGACTTTTGCCTGTGCATTCCCATATCCCTAGGCAGCATTCAGAAAGACTTTGGGCTGTCATGGTCCCCAAAGCCACTCTGTTTGTAATCCCCTCAGATTAACTCAAAATAAGGGAGTGCCAGACAGCCTTCAGCATCAACATGTCTCAATGTATTTACCAAGACAGCCTGTTGAAATTGTCCCTTTGAAGCCCATTCCTGCTAAATGTGATGTCTGCAACACAGTTAAAGTCACAAATTCTGCATCAACAAGATAGCACAGGTGAGAAAAGATAAACCCAAAAACCAACTGAAGGTATCATCCCCAATCTTCCTGCTCAAGCCCGGATGGAGACGACCTAATCCCATTCTGTAGAGAAAGAACACACAACTTTTTTAAAATTAAAAACTATGAGTAGGACATTTCGGATTGCACTCTATAATGGGGGTTGGTTGACTTAATTTAATCAAATGTAGGTTTAATTTATAAATAATTTGTTATCAGGTAAGTTGTCACATTTTATTAAGATTTTATCCAATTAATTGTTGTTGCTGTTTAGTCATTTCTGAATCTTTCTGAGAGAACCACATTAAATGTGCTCATGTATGTTAGGGAAAGTAGAATGAAAGTTATTATGTTAGGGACAGTTGCATATAAGAACATGTACATTAGGCAAAGATGTGTACAGAAATGTACATATTACAGAATGCTACATATAAAAATGAATAATTAGTAGGACTGGATCTAGTATTCCAGAAATAGTCAAACACACCCTATGTTGGCCCAGGAATAAGCTAACCTGGTTTGTCTGTGGTTCTAAAGTATCACTTTTGAAAGAAAATGGGTGGCTATGTTTCTTCTTCATTTGTAATTCTTTAACTGGAGCAATTACAGCTGGAGGCTACCCATTCTAATATGACTCAGCTTGAGACTCCAATGGCTGCCTGAACTGCATGACCATATAAGACCTACTCCAAGACTTCAACAAGAGGTTGGACAGACTTATCATTTGTGTATAGGAGGGAGAGGTAACATTTCTCTCCCACTCTCCCCCCCCCCCCCTTTAAGTATCAGCAAACCTTGGCATCTCCCAAACCAAACTGCAATATTCAATTTGAATCCAACACGACTTGCCATAGGCTTTTTGCCCTGGATTTTTGGTCTTTTCACTATACAGAGTTCAGATGACATCTCCAATGTTTCTAAACCTACCACCATTTTTTTTTTTTTTTTTGCCTTAACAGTTTGACTGAGACCTAGCTGCACTCAGCTCATTCTAAGTCTCCCTCAGTCAGATCCCTGCCCTGCCTCCTCAGTCTCTAAGAGATGTTGCATCATGCCTTTGCTAGCTGTCCCAAAGGCTACTGATGGGGTGAGATGGTCTTCTAAGGTCACTCTGAGTTGAGGACAGACCTGTTGATCCTTGAATCCAGTACTTCCCCTCTCTCATACACCTTTCCTCCACACTGAAGTATTTTATGCAAGTTGCAGCCAAAAGATTTAAATTCTTTCTGGCACGGCTGGTTGGTACCACCATTTACAATGTGCCAGAGTACCAGAATGATACATCTGGGCTAGTGTTTAACTGTGTTGAACATAGTTGAAGCTGATCAGAATAAGTTAAAACCATCTGCCCACCTCAGCTGAGTAAAAACCTGTCCTATTATGAATTGTCCTGGTTTGCCTTGTATTCAGCCTTCACTCCCAGCTAAACCACAGTCCTTCTAGTGTAATTAGAGAATTCAGGTACTACAATAAAACTGGGATTTCTGCCATAAATTCTCAGAATGGTGTGACACTTTGACAAAAAGGACAAGATGGAGTATATGCAAACCTGAAATGGATGGGAAATATATTGGTTCAAATATCCCTATTATAAAGACAGGACAAACAGATCTAAGAAATGGCAATCTTGCCAGCATCTGGCTCCTGAGTATCACAATATGCAATGGGTCTGTGTCTCTGTTTTAAGAGAGGTATTCAATATGTTCCTCTAAGTAGCCTTGCTTTAACTCATAGGATTGACTTGAAGATGCTAGTCTTTAATTAATTGCCTTAATCCAGATTGCTTTAGCAATCTAATTTGAGGTGACACCTCATCTTGAAGGATCAACTCACTCCCCCTCTCATTATAGGTGCTGCTTCAAAGAGGTGCTTGTATTGAAACTTTGTTAAAGTGAAATACTCCTTTAAAGATCTACAGAAATGGTTTTCAAACATTTGTTATTTATTTGTTTATATGCTTCCTATTCACCAAGCAATTCTAGGCAGCTAACAAAAGTTAAAATCATCACAATATGAAAAGAAAACACACCATGACAGGCACAAAATGTAGACTGCATAAAATTACAGTGGTCTCACATACCATCCTGGCCCAGTGCCTGTGGGAAGAACCATGTCCTCAGAACCTACTTAAAGGCTAGCATGGCAGGAACATCTGAATCTTGGAGCGGATGCTATTCCTTAGGGCAGGTACTGTGACACAGAAGACATATCTCCTGGTTCCCATAAGATGACACTGTTTAACTGATGGGACCCAAAGCCTGCAAATCCTGTTGGATCTTGTAGGACAGGCAGAGATAACTCGAGACAGATGATCCCATAAATATCCAAGTCTCAGAAGCCATATAGTGCTTTGTAGGTAATCACTAGCATCTTAGATTCCCCTGGAAGTCCACTGGTGATCAGTGCAGCTCGTTCAGTAACAGTTTTATATGAATATACCAAGGTGTGCTCTTAACTTTTTGTGTTGCCACATTCTGGATGAGCTGTAGCTTCTGAGTGGTCTTTAAGGGTAACCCATATATGGCATGTTGCACTAGTCCAAACAAAAGTTAACTAAGGCATGAGGGTCTGTGAGTAGGACCCCCAATCCATAAATTTACACATTTGGCACACAAAATGAATTTGTTCAACCACCCTCACAGCCATGGCTTCTATCTGCTCCTCAAACAAGAGTCAAGAGTCCAGGAGAACACCCAAACTGCACACCAGTTTCATCCAGGGAAGTGGAAATCCATCTAGGATTAATGAAGGAAGTTTTTCTAACCCAGGTTGTTCCAAATACACAGCTGCTCTTGCTGGTGCTGAGTCCAAGGCTGTTCATCCCCTCCCCTCCCCTCCCCTCCCCTCCCCCTGCCTCCGGGTACTTTGAAACATTTATAGAAGCAACAAGTCTCAACTTGTCTCTGAAGCCCTCATCTGGTGTGTATGTTGGAAGGGAAAGGGAGAGAGTATGGCTAATTAACTCCTCTGATGCCGCGGCAGGTGCTGTTCTCCTTCGCTCAAAACAAATTGAAACAGACCTTTTCGAGTTTCAAACATTTGAAGTTGAAGTATGTTTATAGGAAATCAGATGTTTCCCAAAAGGAAAAAAAGATTGGAGGAAAGGTTTTAAGAAAGGATGGGATGGGATAAGTTATGTCTCCTCTTCTGATTTGATTTTATGCCAGAAATTCAGGAAATTGGACCATGGATTTTTCATCTACAGACTGTTTTGCTATCAATATACTGTATGCCATTAGGAACACAATCATAGCATTGTCAAAGATAAAGTACAACAGCAGATAGAAATAACAAATGATAGAAACATAATTGCTTTTTTCATTTATTCACTATTTATTCATTCATTCCACAAACAAAATGTTATGCTAATGCTAGTCTGATATTAGTATATTAATCAACGAAAATCTCTATATTATTAAAAATAAGAAGAAGATTTAAATATTATTTTAAAAGCTGGGCTGAGAAATCTCTGGATCGTGGCTCAAATATGACCTATGGGCCATAGGGTTCCTGGCCCCCATTTTAAGATTAATTTTTAAAATGCGACTTTGCTCTAATTTCATGCAAAGAGAAACTGAGAAGGAGAGGAAGATTGGATACATAGAGAAAAATAAAGAGGCATTGTTGCCATTGCAGAAAATTCTGCTCACTTTGGATTCTAGTTATACCCAACATCTGATTCAGATTGATTTATCAGTGGATATAAGTGAGGCTCTTTATGGACTTATCCCTTGGATCAGGGACCCATCCCAGAAAAAAGATTCCATAAACCTGCCTCTTGATTGTTGCCATTTTTCAGTCTTCAGCATCTCTACTCCAGTTTCATTTTATGTTTTTTATATTTTATAATACCTTCCTTGTTCTCTGGGCCTTTTCATTTCTTGAGGCAACTGATTTGATCTCTTGAACTTGTAGTAGGGCCCTTTTAAAGCACAGAAAATTGTTTGCACAGAGGTAAGCAATATCATTATAGTAAACACAACAAAGCCATCCAGAACTTTTGAGAAACACTCAGCAAGCAAGTGATAATATGATGATGAGATGTACCAGAAATCATATTTCCATTTGAAAATATATGCCATTTTTTAAAATGTAGCCTCCAAGATTACAGTCCTTTAAGATGGTCATGAAACTATATTATCTGCAGTGCAGGCTTCAGTAGCTTGTAGATACTGAAACTCTTCTTCATATTATGAATGAACCTATTGTAGTTCATGAAGGTTAGATTGTTGTTAAATCTGAATACAATACTTACAATAGACTGAATGACTGTAAGAATATGTATATAGGTTTCAAAATTTAGATAGGTTGCTTTTCCATTCTGTGCTTCCATATTTTTCTTTAAGCTCTGGAAAAAATTTGCTGACATTACCAATACACTTATAGTAATTATTATGAAAACAGAATAATAAATAGGATTGGAAAGAAAAATGGGAATATTATTATTATTATTAATGTTAGAAACTGACCTTTAAAAAAAAAATAGAGTCAAGAATTCAAAACTTTTATCTGTCTCTGGATACCTGCACTTGATGATCTACAGACAGAGTAGGCCTTTTACATAACTTATAAAAGTGAGGGATGTCTGTGTAAACCTGAAAAATTAATACAGACTGATAAGGATGTGAGGTTTGCCCTTGGATCAGAAGGATATTTTCCCTTGGGACTTAATGGACACATAAGAAGATAGTGAACCTGGCAAGCAAGCCACTAAGAAAATAATTGTACAATGACAGATAAGAGACTCATGAACCTTGCAACCAAAGAAAGTGTAAAACTCCTGCATTTGCCTATGAAAATTGTTCTTTTTTGAAAATAAATATAATTAATCATAAAATGAATGAAAGGGATAAAATGAATAAAGAATGTAGGGTGGTAACATCATTGGATGAAATGGAATGCACTTTGATATGTGTCTGGAAGAGAAGAATGACTAAATTTATCTACTATTCACACAAGTGTTTACTGAATGATTTCCAATAACTACCAGAAGTTCACATTATTATTTTTGCTTACAATACTAGTTTGAATTAGACTGAGTATAGATGTTGTTAGTTCTGTTGGCAAGAAATCCTACAATCAGGCTGGCAAACTGATTAGATCTGAGTGCTTTCATGCTTTTGGATTTGTGATGGAAGGGAGTTGTAATAAATGAGGTCACAGTAGATTTATTTCCTGTGAATATTTAAATTTGAATTCATATCCTTTCAAAATGTTCGGAAACTTCAACTTCAAGTAATCTTCTCTGCACTGTAATTGAAATCAAGCTGTGGGTTTCTATGCTTTCATTAGTTTTGCCTTCTTTGTTGAAATTAAACATCAGCTTTGATTAATTTGATTGGTTCACTGAAAGCAAACCGGTCAAAGTCAAAATGTGATTTTGATCACTATGACAAGAGTGTGTTGCAGAAACATAACTGAAATGAATCCAGCATTTTAATCACATACTGTGCAGAACAAAGTAATGAAAAATATGGTTTGTTTTCCGAAAACTTTCAGGAGGGAGGCACCCTTAGCCAGCAATCATCTAATGACTCTGGTTTTACAATCAGAACAATGTAGAAGGGAGAAAGTTCCGTTATATATGCATCAAGGCATTCCCTGGATCACAGGCATCCTTTACTTGAGTTTTTTCAATCCTGGATATTTCTACTCATCTCTGACTCATTTCACATAGTCCTTAAATAAGTTAAGCAGTCCCTAGTCCCAGTGCAGATCCTTATGAGACCTCACTATTTATTTTCCTCCATTGGGTAGTTTCCTGCTGTTTAATTACAGATGTTTCAGAGAACTTGACTAGTTTGACTGCCAGGTGAATTTTGGGTAATTGTAAGGAGCTGGTAACCTATAAAGCCCTTAATGACTTAGCTTTGGATGCTTCCAGGACTGCCTTCTTCAACTTGTATCAGCTTGACCTCCTAGAACATTGATGGAGAAATGCCTCCTAGTCTCACATATCTGGAGGTGAGGGAAGCCTAAGTTATAAGGTGCCACTTCTCACTGTAGCACCGGTCTTGTGAAACTGCCTCCCTGCAGAGATGAGACTAGCTGCCTCCTTGATGGTTTTCAGAAAGTTTTTAAAAACCAAGTTTTCCAAAGAGTGTTCTAGTGATGCATCATCTTTTTCTTTTTTACTTTCTCTTTTTGCTATTTATTTTCATTCTTATGCTGTTTTGTTGGTCATCAATGTCATGAATATAATTTATTTTTTATTGTTTTAATCATATTGTGGATGTTTTAATTTTTGGCATATCTTGTAAACTGTTGAAAGTCACAAAATTGTGGTGGGATGGAAATTCAACAGACAAACAAACAAACAAAGTATTTCCCTGCTGTGGACCAATGTGGGTGAGATCAGTTTAAGAACAGCATCACTGTACAATAAAATTCTGTAATTGGCACTATTTATTTATTTAAATTTATTGGCCACCCAACTCCAGTGGACTCTGGGTGGCGCACAAAACTGAAAAAGATCAAAGCAGCTAAAGATATTAAATTAACAATGTGGGAAAAAGAACTGCAAAAACAAACTTTTCTCCCTATATCAGGAGATCATCAATATGTGACATAGAATCAGCAAATATATCGCCTTTTTTAATAAGTACTGACCTTGCTTTCTGATGTTACTCTTATGGAGACATGGAAAGCAGAATCATGATAATGCTGATACTGATGATGGAGGAGAAGGAGAAGGAGAAGGAGAAGGAGAAGGAGAAGGAGAAGGAGCCCTTGCTATATTGCATATACAGCCAAGGACATTTTAGGACTTTAGTTTGGAATTCAAGTTGGAATCTACTGAGCCCTGGAACCATTATCAATCCATGATGGAAGGATTTGGTATGTATGTTCCAGTCTCATTCAGTACAGTAAAAAGATCTATTTTGTTTATTTATTTGTCAACTTTTAATTTTTTTAAAAAAAAAATTTGATTACAAAAAGAAAAAAATACATAAAAGTGGTTTAACAAAAAAGTGAAAAAAATGAGAAAAAAGTGTTAATATATCACTATAACAATAAACAATTTCAATTCTATATACGCTTATCTAATACAAATACTACTCAAATACATATATATTTCTAATAGCCATAATGATATGGCTATCATTTTTTTTAACCTACTATATTTTGTATAAATGAGTCCCATGTTTCATTATACTTGTTCATACAAAGTCTATGTCTATAGGCAATCAGCTCATAAGTGGCAAACGCAATCAGGTCTTCAATCCATGTAATAAATGAGACCATACATTTATCTTTCCAATGCTGCAATATCAGTCTTTTGGCCATAGTAAGGGCATGGAAAATCCATTTACGATGTCAGATTCCATGGACTAGATATATAGTTCAAAAGAATATTATCCTCTGAAAATTTTAGCTTTTGTTGCACAATCATATTTATATAGTCCACTACTTTCCCCCAAAACCTAATAAGTATAGGACATTGTAAAAACATATGCTTTAAAGAGGCATTGTTCTTATTACATTTCCAACAAAATGCTGTTTTTGACAACCCTTTTCTATACAGACCTAGTGAAGTCCAATAAATTCTAATTATTATTTTTTGTTGTATAAGTCATAGTTTAAAGTCCATTGACGCTCTTGGAGTAGAAGTTAAGACGCTCTCCCATTGTCTAAGCAATATGCAGATGTTAAGGGATGAGTGGAATAAAAAATTAGAGGTTTCTATTTATTTGTCAACTTATATGCTGCCTCAGTTGCAAAGTGATTCTAGAAGATTTACACAATAGAATTAAAACATCAGGTAAAAATAACAACTACAGATGACAAAACGGAATCAGCAAAAGAATACATGGCATGCATTAGGGATGATAACTGACACAAACATATTCCCCACCAAATACTATTAGGGAGCAGACACTCCACCCTACCCTAAGACCTGTTGAAAGATCCATGTTTTTATGGAAGCCCAGTAGTGTTCTGACTTTACTTACTTATTTACTTCCTCGATTTCGAAGCTGCCCAGCTCTAAAACAACTCTGGGTGGCTTACCCTTAATATAGGAAAAAAATACAATAGAAAGAACTTAAGCATCTAGACAAACCATACACCAAACAACCATCCAGGTTTCCACAAACACTTTATCCCAAGGGAGAACAGCCATGTTTTTAGAAACTTCCAGAACATTGTCAGGATCCATGTTACAGCTGCATGGATCTCTGGAGGGTATATCATATGGACCAAAGGGCAACACTATTCCACAGGGCAGCTACCAAATGATGTGTCTTTTAGGTCCCACACGATGACCATGCTTTATAGTTGGGATCTGGAGTATGCAGACTAACTACCTTGCTGACTTCTCATTGTATTCTGTATTGAAATTCAGAAAACTGAACAGAAAGCCAAATGATTAAAACAGTTAAACTTGCTATCACAAAATGTCTACCAACTTAGATAGCTTTCAGAGAGGATTAATCAAATCTATGGAAAGTAAGGCTAGTTACTAAGGATGGCTACTTATTGCTTCTAGTATCAGAGCAGTGAGAGCCAGTTTGGTGCAGTAGTTAAGGCAGCAGGCTAGAAACTGAGAGACTGTGAATTTTAGTCCCACCTTAGGCACAAAGCCAGTTGGGTGACTTTGGTCCAGTCACTCTCTCTCAGCCCTAGGAAGGAGGCAATGACCAACCACTTTTGAAATCTTGCCAAGAAAACTGTAGGGACTTGTCAAGGCAGTTGCCAGGAGTCAATACTGAGTTAAAGTCACCAAAAACAAATCAGAGGAGTAGAGCAGGTACTGAGGAACATATGAGTGAAGACTGTAACAAAAGCCATTCCTCCTTGTGATTGCAGGCCTCCGTGGGAAAAGAAACTGACTCAGATAGGATTTAGATCTGGAAAGGATCTTATCAAGTTCTTATATTACCAGAAGATAACACAGATGCAAATACTAAATTTTGCCGGCCTACTTTGTATAGTATATGCCTGCAGTTAAGTGAAAAAGAACTTCAAATAAAATGGGTAGAATGAACTGACAAAGCTTCAGAAAGAAACCAGGTCTTGCCTACTTCTGATGTTTTCAAATACAAGCTGATATACCTGATATATTTACCGTAAATGAATATATTAAATAAAGACACCCTCCGGTCAGATTTATTCCTGGTTACTTCCTGGTTACAAACGTGCAGTTTTCTTGGCAAGATTACTGAAATGTGCAATTTCCATCACCTTCTTTTGGGATATTTTTTCATTTTTTTACAGCCCTGGTATTACTTAGTGATTCCTGTCCAAGTACTAACTAGGCCCAATCCTGCTTAGATTTCAAATTCAGACAAAGAAGACCAGATGCTGCCACTTGCTGAAATACATCTGTACAGACATATATCACTGATATTTTAATCACTGGGTTAACTAACAACGGAGTATTTTAGGAAATATTTAGATGCCAACTCTCCAAGTTCGTGTTTCAAGTTCCCAGATGCCAAAAGTTTCATTAAAAGGTATGTGTATATGTTATTTATTTATTTATATATCAAATTTGCTACCGCCCATCTTGTTAAAAAACGACTCTGGGCAGTTTACAAAGAAGTTAAAATCAATTAAAAATACAATATAAAATAGTCTTGAATATATAGAAAATAAATATAATCCAAGAATAGATGTTAAATTGGCAAGTAGCTTGGGCAGCGTCATTGAGGCACCAGCTACCCCCAGGATTGGGTAAGATTCTTGTTGCCCCGTGCAAGCTGGCAGAGCCAGGTTTTTAATCCTTTCCAGAAAGCTGAGAGGGTAGGGGCCTGCTGCACCTCTGGGGGGAGAATATTCCAAAGGGCAGGGGCAATGGCACAGAAGGCTCTCCTTCTGGGCCCTGTCAGTCGACATTCTCTTGCTGACAGGGTCCATAACATGCCCTCTCTGCCTGACTGGATGGATGGGTGTGATGAGAGTCAGACGGTCCCTCAGGTAACCTGGATCCATGCTGTGTAGGGCTTTAAAGGTAATAACCAACACCTTGAATTGGACCCGGAAGCAAAATGGCACCCAATGCAGCTCCTATAGTAAAGATATTATATGTGCCATTCTTGGGGTACCCAAGATTGTCCTCATGGCCGCATTTTGAACCAGCTGTAGCTTCTGAATACTCTTCAAGGGTAGCCCCATGTAGAGCACATTGCAATCATCAAACCAAGAGATGACCAGGGCATGAAGGACTGACTGGAGAGCGTTCTGATCCAGGAAAGGGCGTAACTGGCATACCACACGAAGTTGGGCAAAGGCCCTTCTGGCCATGACTGCCACCTGCTCTTTGAGCAGGAGCTGTGAGTCCAGGAGGACCCCCAGATTACACACCAGGTCTGTCCGGGGCATTGCAATCCTGTCCAAAACCAAAGATGGTAAATCCCTGGATACAGAGGGGCCTCCAATCCACAGCCACTCCGTCTTGCCAGGGTTCAGCTGAAGCCTGTTGACCCCATCCAGACCCTCACAGGCTCCAGGCACTGCGAAAGGGTGGTCACGGCATCCCATGTCACCCGGGATGGAGATGTATAACTGGGTATCATCTGCATTTCGATGATACCTCATCCCACGACGGTGGATGATTTTGCCCATCCAGTTTTTGCCAACATCTAGTTTCAAGTGGATGTTAAAAAGGAGTGGAGAGAGTACTGAAACCTGTTGGCCCTCACAATGGAGGGGTGGTGGGATGGACCCCTCGCTCCCGATCAACACTGACTGGGATCGACCATGGAGGAAGGAAGAGAACCAGCACAAAACTGTGCCACCCACTCCCAACTCCCTAAGTTGACCCAAAAGGATACCATGGCTGATGGTATTGAAAGCCACTGAGAGGTATCATTATTATATCAATAAAAAAAGAGAGAGATGGGTTAAAATGTTCCTGTCTTTTTCTTTGTCCCCAAAACTGAAAATGTTGTGTTACATCATGCACTCCTAGCAATTGCCACATCTTTCTCTTCTTGGTTAAACATCTTTTAGCTGAGCATTACATATTGAAAATGGAAGGATATTTTCCTTTGGAAAAAGTTTACAGTGGAGACAAACTCTAGGTTTTCTGAATAGCAGATGGGCAAACTTGCAAGGCAGTTGGGGAGAGGGATCTGTGATAACATAGGGACGTTTTAGCAGCATTCAATTTGACAAAATGCAATGTAGTATTTCACAGGCATCAAATGCAACTCACTGAATATTAAATGTGGTCATCAAGCATGAAATATCAAGTTAAGCAAACTGCAAAGCTGGGCATCTGGACTGACGTACTGCTAGATTTGAATTCTAATATTTAATAGAAAAACAGGAGCCTTTTTTCCTCTTGACTCTTATGGTTTGTTAAAAAGCTTTGGGATATGTGCATAAAATAAAATGTTACACCAATAGGTAGACTAAAATGACAGACAGATATGAATGAGCCATTCCCCACTCACCTTGGATTGTTCCAGAGATCCAATTTCTTTTTCTAAAAATGTAAGAGAAACATTAAGGTTATTTTCCCCATTAATCCATATCTCTGGAAAAGATTGCCCCTGTTAAATCCCTGTTTTCTTAGCTTTCCCAATAGCTTCCACTTCCCAAAACATTGGCCATGGAGCACATCATTGGTCTTTCCTATAATAGTTTCCAGTACTGGTTGCAGAGTACCTCTTAGAGTACAGTGATAGATCTTCCTTCTTCCCTTGTGAATCGAATTGCCTTTTGTGGTCACTATAGCTGTCCAGGTAAGAAAAGAAAAAGGTTATTATGAAGAATATGTGGTTCATGGGAAAGTTATTTTGGGGTGAGAAGGATTAACAGGCCTATTAAGCTCAAAATAATTATACAGAACAAAAACTCAGGTTCTCATCTGTGGACTTGAGATGAATTTTGGAACATATCCAAGAGTTTTTCTCCAAATCTGGCTTGAAGGAACATCACTGGCCACTCACGTGGGTGGGTGCACACGGACTAACATAGATCAATAATGGATTGCAATTAGCTGGGCTAAGTAGTTAAACTTAAGTCATGTGACTGCATCAATTGTACCACAATGAACAAAAATATATTGCAAATCTACATACACTGAAGGCAACAAAACGAGTTGTTGAATATTTTGAATGCTGTCATATAAATCTATAAAATAAAATGATAAAAGTAAACAAGGCTGTTTTTTTAAGAATCCAAAGGCCAGTCTGCAATATATTAAACTTTAATTCACTTCCAGGTAACCCCCTATACCCAGTCTCTGGAAAAAGCCAGCAGAAGCTCGCAGTTCTTCCAACCATGTCAGTCAATCATGGTTCTCTGTCAAATCTCAAAGTTCTCAGAGGGGAAGTCTTATGAGGACAGGATTCAGGTGATCCCTAATTCATCCTTCAAATGCCTCTAAATGCTCATTAAAAATTGTTCCTTTACTTTTCCATTCTACCTACCCTGTTCTGCCAATTGTGATATGGCCTGAGTCAGTTTGAAGCTTTTATCAGGAGCTGCTGAATGAGTTTGTCCCACAATTCAAATCAACACAAAAGAATGCATTAAGTGATGTAAAATCAGTTATACTGTGATATATTTATACCTACATGGCATGTTAAACAAGATTGCCTTGGCTCCCCATCAGTCCCTATGATACTTTATAGCACATCTTCCTCAAAACCAAGCCAATTTGTAACTGACGAGAGGAGGTTAGCCTCCTTCTACCATTGTCCTGTTGAAAATCATGTCCCCAAAACCTTTGTTGTTGCTGGGCGTAATATTTCCATTGGCACAAAAGGAAACTTTGCTTCCAGGCTAACAGCAAGAGTGATGTGTGTGTCTGTGTGGGTTCTCATGTGTGTTTGTGTGATTTTGATCTTGATGGAATGGGGGAAGTAGAGAAATAGTAGGTGAAGGCAATTTCCCCATTACTTTGTGCCATCGTCCCTGTTCTGTCCTGTCCTATCAAGATGCAGTTGTACATTTAATTCTATCTCTTGTTTTATGTTTACTGTAAGGATAATTAATAAGAGAGGTAATCTTATGCATTTAACCCTCACACCCTGGACATCTTGGGATTAAAAAAAAAAATAAAGATAATATTCTGCATAGTTTTGAGGATTTATCAGAACTACCTTGTGTCATTATTTATCCAAGAAAGGATATCAAGAGGTGATTTTCCTTTGTTTCAATTGTAATTGTAATTAATTGTAACTGTAAAGAGATTATATCATTGCACGATTGATTTTTTTTAGATTTATTTTTAAAATTCAATTATATTCGGCCAAGGCTTATTTCCATATTATGTAAACTATAAAGTGCTGTGGAATATTCACTGTTCAGCTAATATATCTTAAGTTCAGGGTGACCTTTGACTCAGAGAAAAAGCTTTATTGGGTTCCATCATTTATTTATTTATATAATTTTTGTTAAAAGTTTTAAGAACAACAATAAGAACCACAACAAATCAAATTAGAACAGAAAAAGTGAAAAAGAAAGAAAGAAAGAACATAAAAAGCTAAAAATGCAATAAGAAATGAAAATAGAAAAAAATAGAAAAAGAAAGAGCAAGATATAAAGAAAAGTATTAAAACATAAAGAAGTGGTTTCTGATATTCTTCACAGCAGTTATAAGTACAGTAATGATGAATGTGTCATTGTTCCAAACATGTAGTTGAATTAGAAATGACTAGTACCTTGACTTCACAATGATGGGGGATTTTGATCCTTCAAAAACACCACGTGAACACACATCGGATAGAAAATTAAATTCTAATTCACAGTAATTTTAAGCAGGTGAATGTGAAAGAAATCATTTGTTGGCATTGCAGAGATTTAGGAAGGAACTGTAATGAAGGAGACACTCAGAATAGATATAATTACAACTAATAAATTAAATGTTTATTTGGTGTTTGGGAATTTAATAAAAGCAAGAATACAGGAACACAGCTTTGATTAGACAATATGGTTTGCAAAATTAGCTACTGAATAATACAGGGAAATAATGTATTTCCTGATACTTCAGATCTAAACATTGGTTCATTCTCTTCCCAACCCCCTCATGTTAAATCTTGCAATAATGCTAAGTAAAAATCCTTCAAGCATGTGCTGCATGCCATGGTATCTTAGAAGTTTGAATACAGTTGAGTACAGTTACACATTCACTATAAATAAAAAATTATAATATAAACCATTCTTTTAGGGAAATGAGTTAGAATTCTGTATTATAACAGTATCTTAATTCTAATGAATTAGAACTTCCAGGCTAGACTATAGGTTTATCATCTTTCATTTTTTGGAGTTTTGAAATTATTTTTGAATTTTTTTTTTAATGGTGAATTAGCCATAATATCATCAGCATATAAGAATAATTTATATTCAGTTGTGAGTGCCACCACATCTTTAATATCTTGAAGCGGTTGAATGGAAGAAGCCAATGGTTCAAGAGCCAAAATGAAGATTAAGAGAGACAAAGTGCATCCATGTTGGATGGCACAATATAGCTAGATAGCTTGAGAGGCAAACCCATCTCTAATAACTCTAGCTATTTGGTGAAAATTCAGAATGATATTACAATGAACAAAAGATGGTGGAAACCCATATGCTCTTAGACCACACTTCATAAATTCAATTTGGAATATATCAAAGGCTTTTTCAGTGTCCAACAAAATTAGGGCAGCTGATTCCAATTTATCTGCAGCAATATCTGTAATATCAATAACCTGTTGGATATTGTCAGATGTGTGTCTATTTTTTATAAACCCAGTTTGAGATTGATATATTATAGATAGTATCAGTTTCTGTAGCCTCCTGACTTGCGTTGCAGTTCATATTTTGCCATCCACATTAAGCAATGATATTGGTCTATAGCTTGCACATTTTGTGTGGTCTTTCTCAGGCTTTAATATTACTGTAATATAACCCTCATGAAATTTAGAAAGATTGTGATTGACAGTAGACCTCCAACAATATAGGTGCCAGTAAGTCTTAAAAAATTCTGTTTCATTCAACTGGAAGTCCATCTGGTCCAGGGATTTTCCCTAGTATTATAGATTGTGATGTTTGTGAACCATGTCAATAGTTGTGCCAATTTAAGGGGTTTTTTTTTCCCTTCCTGAGAAATTTCTTCCATTTCAATACTTCCAGGAAATTGATAATTTGCTGTGGGCTTCAGGACCCTTTAGTTGCTATAACTGAGTGTAAAACTTATGATTAATAGATTTTGTCTTTGTAAATAACTGTCCATCACTGGCCTGAATTCCAGATATAAAATGTTATTGTTTTTGTTGTTTCAAATGGTAAACCAATAACTTTCCAATCTGCTTCCCTGCTTCCCAATATTTCTGGATAATACATTTCAGAGAGTACTCAGATGTAATACAAATTGAGAGCCATGACCTGATCTAATGGGCATCTAATGCTCATCTAAGCTCCTGTACTAGAAAATGTGATCTAGAAGTAGCTATTGCAGATGGCAGCCCTTTACATAGAGTAAAATGAGCCTCCTTGGTAAGCTGATCTACTACCACTAGAATGGTAATAAAACCATGCCAAGCACTCTTATTATTGTGGCAAAGTTGCAACTCCTCTTCCTGGAGAGGAAAAGAAACATACACAGGACATTGTGAAAAAGTTGTCTTTCAGCCACAGAAGAACAGAAAAACCAGTCTGTGGGCCTTCCTGGAGATCATCTGAGCCCTGATAGATGGATCTTCTTGTAAACAAATCCAGTCTAACAAATGCACTGCCTGTCTCCCCGCCTCTAACATCTTGAGAGTCTCTCGTCTTGGAGGGCGTAGCAAAATTGTCAGTTTTCAAGATGGTGGCAGGAGGAACAGATAGGCTTGTGTGAAACAGCATCTGGCACTTTATTTTGTGAGCTAGGAACATGAGAAATGTAGAAGTGAGGAAAAATTTTACCCACCTGAATGTTGGTTTCAGTGAGGGGAACTGTCCATCCAGTCATTTCTTCTTTCAAAAGGCTGAGAGCAAAAGCTACTCTGATCTGATCTATTTGTGCAAGCGTGTGATCTACGTTTCAACCTGCTGCCTATGCTACTTACTCTGCCAACGACAGGGTGCTTTAAGGATCTCTAGCCATGGTCTAGGTGCAGAACACGGGATCCAGTGTCTCTATGATCAGAAAATAACGAGGCTTTCAAGATTGTTGTCAAGCCCTTGCAGGCTGGCAAACTCAGGAAATAAGAAGCCCTTGGATTTCTGGAAAGTTCTTTATTGTTTTTAGGATAATGCAACAGAATCTCGAAAGCCTGCCAAAGCAGTTCTCCAAATCAACTTATACTTAACGTTATTTAGGTGGAGTTACCCTGAGTAACTTTCTCCCACTTCCCCTGCACTAAGGAATCTTTTCTGTAAAGGTCAGGCTCCACCCGCCATGTTCCCAGAGACTGCTAAACATTCCATCACTTCCACGGATCCAAAACATGCCAGTTCTAAATGCAGACATTTATTGTTCATCTGTTTAGAAAAGGACTGGTGTTTCAGCACTAATTCAAAACACACTTTCTGTTCTTACCGGGACAGTGATAAATTAGGAGTTCCTATAGTTCCGTCTAACCTACCTGAGCTTGGGAAGGGAGCTGTCACTTATTCCTCTGTATCCAGGATTTTAACAGAGTGCAGAAACAAGGCTGCAAAAGTAGTAGAAAGGACATCTATAAACATCTCACATCTATAGTAAGGAAATCTGTAAAAAGGGGAATAGTAGCATCAGTATCTTGTAGAAGCTTTAGTTATGTTGTTTGCATTATGTCATACAAATGACACAGATTATTAGCTGCATAATGACATGACACAAATGATCCACAATATATAAGTGGTGCAATGACTTCATGACATGGGACATCACTTGCCCCCAATGCTCCCTCCCTGCAGACACGCTGGGCTGGAGATAACACTGAGATACTGAGGTCCTGCAGTATTCCTTCTTCAGTGTGGCTTCTCCTGCCCACTCCAACTTCATGAAACTTCAGTGCTTACTATGTAAGAATGTGGGTCATCAACATAGACAACATAGGAGAAAAAACCCTCCATGTTATCTATTCATTTATCAATTCATTATTTAACCAAAGTTATATATGGCTTCTTATAATCAGTTCTTTTGGGGCAGTGCTTCTCAACCTTGACAACTTTAAGATGTACGGACTTCGATTCCCAGAATCCCCCAGCCAGCCATGCATTATGCAGGACTTAATTTCAGGAAAGGGTGTATACATTTACAGCTAATAATATTGAATAAATAAGAAGCCATAAGTAACATACAGTCTGTCAGAGTGTGAACACAATGGAACCAATATTGCAGGTTAAAATTAAGCAGCTCAATTTTATTATTTGGTGCTTTCTATGCTTTCCCTATTAAAAACCCTCTGATCTCAGCCGAGATTTTAATAATATCACTAACTAATTCTCTGTGTTGTCTTGTTGGGCTGAGAGAAATCATCCACAGTTACTTGGCAAGAAGTGAGAGAATAATAAAAGGGGAGTTCTGTTAATATCCTTAATATTCTTTTGTTCCTAAGGATTGTAGTCAAGCAGTAAACCTAAAATTCGAGAGACTTTTTCACAGGAAACAGCACATCAAACGTTGCTGATTCAGTGCCTTCAGGCTGACAAATACTAGCACAACATTGGCCAGCAAGGTGCATAAAGGAGACAAATAGCAAACTCTCTTATGCCCTTGGGCTATTACATAATGCTAGGTGTAGTTACATAAGATCAGTTCTCCAAATATTCAAAGTGAAGGATACCTAACTGAGAAAATGAAGGTCAACCCTCTTGTATCTTGAGTGAATCTCTGATACCTCCCCCAAGAGATTGAAAGATGCTCCAGCTTCAGCAGCTTACTTTTTCTTCTCTGATGTCCAGCCAAGCAACATGTAGGTCATGATATCATTGTGTCATGTCCCCACTCCTGCAAACAAAAGCCACAATCACATTATATAATTTGTTCTATAAATACAGTGGCAGATTGTGACTGATTAAACCCTTTAGTTAAACACTTCTGAGCACTATGATTAAATGAGGGTTTTCAATGTTTCTGTTAAATGGAATTTACAAAATATTTGATGAAAGCAGGTAAGGGTGCACTAACTCTTCTCTGTTGTGGCACCTGCCCTCTGGAACAGCATCCCAGTGGACATCTGTATGGCTCCCATCCTCCAGAAGTGTTTGAAAACCTGGTTTTGCTCCTGAGGTTAGAATGGCTGGTGAGCCCCTGATGGTTCTTTTCTGGTGTGTTTTTCTTCTGGATATCTATGGTTCTTTTCTCTCTTTTATTGTCCTTGCTCTTGAGATGTAAGCTGTCCAGAGTTGATTGGGAATTGGGTGGCCTCCATATCTAAGTAAGTAAGTAAAGTAAATAAATAAACAAGATAGACAGAATGCAGTTGAGATCCAACATTAGGAAAAACCACAACATGTTTAGTGTCTAATCAAGCAGTTCTTACTCTGTAGGACGTGGGAATTAAATGTTACAAGTGAAATGTCAATGTATTCTAAATTGTTATCATGAACCTTTGTATGGAAAGTGTGTAATGAGATCTCTGATAAAATCATACATGGAAATCTTGCAATACATTGCTGGAGTTATATGTGGCCAGGCTTTAAGAATGGGTTCATATATTGTACCTAGCCATAATGTGATTAATTTGGCTTGGGCTGTAGTTGAAGTGCGAATCCTGGGACTGTGGTTTATAAATGATTGTTTATGGCTTAGCATTATTTGTGGGTCAGGTCAATGTGATTTGTTTAATACATGACAGTGAAAGGAACCCTAGTTTAATACAATGTATGAAACCATCTATCAAGTTTACTCAAAATTCTGCCTTGGTGTCCACATAAATGTCCATAGGAGGACCAAAGGGGGGCAAATGACATAACATACAGATAAGGTCACCATGCAAATGCGATGACATATACATTTGCATTAGACATTGGGACACAAGTACATAATGGGAGCATTTGCATGATTATAGCACCATGGGTATGTCATTTTAGGCATCATGATGGTTTTGCTGTGGATGTTGCTGCTTGGGGACATTGATTGGCAACTAGGAATTAGGCCAGAAAGATTCAGTAGGTTTGAACAAAGTTTACACATGGCTTTGTTTATACTGACTCCTGCCTTGGGAGTTGACTCCTGCCTTGGGCAGGGGGTTGGACTAGAAGACCTCCAAGGTCCCTTCCAACCCTATGATTCTATATATCAAACTAAGTTTGTTTGATACATAAACCAGGTTTGCTTTAAATCTGCCTGTTAAATTAGTTATAGTAGCTTGATGAATGCATCATGCTAAGACATAAATGATGGTTTTAGAAACAATAGTGGCTAGATTTGTACCTATCTTAAGCCAAACCAAATGATCTACATTCTTCAGTGCAATATCTGAAATGAATCATTCCAAACTGTACTCAGGAACAAGTCTGGTCTATCTGGAGATAATAATTACACAGAGCCAGATAGTCCTTAATAGTTCTCCAGTCACTTGATCCTGCAGTTCCTTTTGCCTGTGCCAGTCCTTCCCAACCTACTTGCTGAATTATTTTGTTTATGATTCCCAGATCTTACAATAAAAACATGCATTCCCTTCCACCCAACACATATAACTTTTAGCCACCTCATAGCAAAAGTAATCACACAAATTCACACTCCTAAGACAGTGTTTCTCAACCTTGGTGACTTTAAGATGTGTGGACATTGACTCCCAGAATTCCCCAGCTGGCTGGAGAATTCTGGGAGCTGAAGTCCACACATCTTAAAGTCACCAAGGTTGAGAAACACTGATCTCAGAGGATGTCATCAACACTGCTTTTTCCTTTGGAAACAAAACAAAGTCCCCCCCACACACACATATTGAATAAGAATGGCTAAAAATGCAAATATATTTCCCCCCCGGGCAAAGTACTAGTCTTAGTTGCTAACAGAAAGGGAAGCAAAAGGAAATCCCCCTCCGTCTTGCTGCAGGCTGATTTTGCCATTTGTGACTCTAGAGAGATTTCAAAGTAAAACTCAAGTCACAGGAGGGTTGTGAATTAGAATTGTGCTGGATTTACTCACACCCATTTAGCACCATCATGCCTCATTACTTCAATGTTTCTGTGTATTGAAAGGAGCCAGACCTGTATGACTTATCCCTCGTTGCTGCAACTTGTTGGACACCAGCTCACTGCAAGGGCACCCCAGAGGTCAAAGCATCAAGTTATGATTGTCTCAATCAACGCCATAACAGGATAACAAATATTAGATGCTCCGCTAAGTATGAGAAGAGTCTCTGCTGGGTCCCAGGAACAGGTGAAACCTGGCTCATTCCGCCACCTGTATTGACTTTCAGAGAATCCTTGGGACTTGCAGGAGAAAACAGATAACTTTTTCCAGGGATTGCTTAAACTGACTGTTTTGAAAAACTTTCATGAGATGTATTGTCAAAGGCTTTCACGGCCGGAATACGATGGCTGGTGTGGGTCTTCCGGGCTGTGTGGCCGTGTTCTGGAAGTTTTGTTTCCTAACGTTTTGCCAGCATCTGATGCTGGCGAAACTTTAGGAAACAAAACTTCCAGAACACGGCCACACAGCCCGGAAGACCCACACCAGCCAAGTTTCATGAGACTTTCTTTCTTTGGCTAAATTCTAGGGGTTTGGAAACATGGAATGGTTCTACTGTACTGTGAATGAACTGTATCTTTAATTAGCACACGGGGAGTTGCTTAGTCAAGGTAACCTTTTCCTTGTTTACTTCACAAAGGCACAGGTACTTTCTTTGCTCTGTGTGAGTCTGGCGATAAGGAGCTTCCTGCTCTGGCACCAATTAGATAATTATTTCCTGGTTTTGGCTTTACTGGGCATCAGATCTCTGCTAGACACCTAATAAGGTAGCTAATTCTCACTAATATGTAACTTTCCCTGGCTGATACCTAAACTATAGAGCTGATTCCTGACTTACTTCCCCCAAAGCAATCCAAGCAACCCAGGGAGTGTTGAAGGGCTATAAAATTTTGGTTGACCTCTCCTGCGCCCACCACAGTTGATGGGGGAAAGGAAGTCTCCTATGTAAGTGTACAGAATCAACCAATAAAACTTTGCTAACTGCAGTTATTGTGGTTTTTGTTGTCCATTCCTTCTTCAGCATCTTAACTGTAACTACCACAACTGGCAACATCCATATACCTCTACTAAATTGTAAACATGTGTTTTATGCAGAGGACATTGTAGTCTAAGGAAATGGAGAGCAGATGGACAGAAGAAAACCAGTCAAGTGGCATGCAGGATTTTACTACTAGGATTTTTACAAAAACAGGTTTTCTGCTTTTGAATCTGTTATATGTAAAGGGGTAAAGTCAGAAATTATAACTATTAAATAAACACGATGAATGCATAATTTGAATAAGAAGTTTCTGATTATACAGTATTTAGCTGAATTTTCTGATGAAAATACATTACAGATAACTCAGAATGTTCTTAATATATCATCTGTCACCCATCACAGGCCACACCTCTTTTACAGAAATTATGTAACTACAGTATAATGAACATGATGTATCGAGTTGCATAAAGTAGCCAAGAATGGCACTTGCTTGACAGATTGCACGTTGCAGGCAGAGATTCCCAATCCACATTTTCACAAGAGGAGGCTCGCTGTCACCTCAGCAGAAAGGTTCCTCGGCCTCTCCCAGCATCCTGGATGCAGGAAATGTGATCCTTTTAAAACCAAGGAGAAGCTGCTGGACTGAGGCTCCTTCCATCTCAGGAATCTCAGATTAAAGTAGGGACTCCTAGGAAAAAAGGGAAGTCTGATTAAAAGAAAAAAAAAAAGCTATTTATGTAGAAATAGATAAATACATACCAGCCAGGAAGAGCACTTCATTTTCTTAATCTTTTGAATTCTGTCTTGTTCTAAAGCCTCATTTACCACTATCTTTTATTTCTCTGTGCAAGCTGATTAATACAACTTGTCATGCACATTTCAGTTTACACATAAATAAATGAATTCATCTATGACTTGAAACCTGACTCCAGTTTCTTTACAGTGGGTCCTTCCTTCCTTCCTTCCTTCCTTCCTTCCTTCCTTCCTTCCTTCCTTCCTTCCTTCCTTCCTTCCTTCCTTCCTTCCTTCCTTCCTTCCTTCCTTCCTTCCTTCCTTCCTTCCTTCCTCTTGTTCTACTGTTTTTCTTTTGCAGTAGACCAGCACCATCATGTGGTCTGTCTGGAGCATTGTAATATTCTTTTGCAATTCCTTTCCAAAGCTGCTGTTTTCTCATTATTTGAACAGCTCTGTATTCACCTCTTTCAACCTCTGTAAATACCTATGTATTTACCTCTTTCATTGTTAGCATTTAAATCCAAACATGTTTTCTTTTCCTTTTTAATTTTTTTTTTGTTTATTTCTTGTGAGAATGATCAACCTCCCTTACCTGATGCTCCAAGGCACATGGTAATGGTCTCACCATAGGACATATTTTATTTTATTTTATTTTATTTTATTTTATTTTATTTTATTTTATTTTATTTTATTTTATTTTATTTTATTTTATTTTTTTCATTTAACTTTAATTCCCAGAGAGGTAGCATAGGATATGAAAGTAGCATAGGATAGAAAGAAAGAGAAAAGAAAGCCTTGAGGTAGACACCCTGGAATATAACTGGAACTGTCATATTGTATATTGCATATGGTAACTGGAACAGTTCATATTGCTACTTCATAGCAGGAAGTGGAACGAACCAGTGTGTGAAAATTACTTAGTAAGCATCTTAGTAAGGAAGTTTAAGGCCTTCACCCTTCCAACCTATAGGTGTTGCTTGGTTTTTGCTACATGGTAGTAGCACCAGTGTCAAATGGAATACACACACACACACACACACACACACACACACATTCTTACTCAAGTTTTTTTGAAGGGACACTGTTTTGTATCTAGTACCCACAGGCAGTCATCTAATTTAGCACAGATAGAGATATCCTTCCTTCCTTCCTTTTTCTTCTTCTAAATTCTAAATTAGTGGAAATAATAAAGACACTTTGCACCCACAACAGTTATTTTTATTTCTAGCTTCTGGGTTCAATGGGTCAGCTAAATCAGACTTATGGGAGCAGATCTCTACTGTATACAGTACTACTGCAGTTTCCTGCTCAGCCAGCAGAAGACATATTGAAGGTCAGTGTGACATATTCCAAAACAGTCATGCTCTAGGCCAGACCAATGACTCAATCACCCCAAAGGGACCCTTTGAGTTTTTTGACTTGAAGTAATTAGAAACCTAGCTCCATTTAAAAAGAGGCTGGAATTATGGAGAGAGGAAAATCATAAAAATACAGAGCTGGATAGGACAAGGAACTAGAGTTAGAAAATGGAAAATGGAAGGAAGGACTGCCTCCTAACGCAAGCAATCCAACACTCCCAGCAGTTCCTGTGAAAAGGTATATGTTTCCAGACTGCAGGGAGGATGAGGATCCTGAAAAGTTTTTCCATGACCACACGGTGGAGGAAAATCAGTATATGGAGTTTTTAGGAAAATCTTTAACTGGTTCTTGGTTGTTAGTGGTCCACAAAATGACTTGGCAAAATATGCACAATTATTTACTATTCGACAATGTCCCATCTAGGTCTGGCATCAGAAAGTGCAAGAAGGAAGTTCAAGGCTTAATGGTAGAACATGTCTAGTTCTTAATCAGATCTTTGCCCATAAAGTGAAAAGGGGTGTATGTGCTGGAGCAAAGATTGTTGAGGAAGTCATTGACTTGATGCAACTTGAACAGTTCATACTAACATCCTCTAACAGTTTTTTGACATTGTCCAATTCCACAGAAACTGTTATTAATCTTTGTGAGATTGTTATGACTGTTTGAGCTGTAAGTAGCCAGTAGCCAGCAACAGTATCCACTGTGTGTTCGATAGAACATAGTGAGCCAGCTTTCAGGGTTTCTATAATCAAATCTAGAGAAGATGGGTCCCCTAAATTAATATCCATATATGCAGCTGATGGAGGAAGTTCCGCTTCAATGTTTTCAGACTGATAAAAGGTTGGATTTACTACATTCTTATGGGTGCTTCATTATCTAGGGACAAGCCTGACTCTAGAGCAGCATATTTATTAGCCATTTCAAGACAATCACATGTACTCACATTTTCAGGCAAAGAGAAATATTTGTCAATATTGAATTGCCTTGGAAGTTTTTGTGGTTTCAGAGATGTGTTATTATCTGAGCCATTCCCCAGTCTCTTTTTGTTTCTAATATTTCCAGGAGAGTGTGACTATATTTCTATTGAAATTCCACAAGAATTGGCACAGAGCTCAACACAGAGGATGTTACCCTGCCCTCATCTTACCCACAATTTACACAATTTCTGAACAGTTCAAGGCCCAGCTACTTGATGGACCCAAGACCACAGAAAGAGAAATAATTCAGAAACTGGCAGATTCTAGATCTCAGAGGTCAGTGAAGTACACTGTGACTACCCCAAGATATTTTTAAGTCAAGAAGAAAACCTGACAATCACATATGACTACCCAAATGGACACATGGGAATTGGTAGAATGCAAAGAGAAGGTGAGGAAAATTTTTACTATACAAATTATGTCAGGGATGTGACTGAATGTGTCAAATTCTGTGATGCATTCCAGAAATGGGAACAGTAAGGATAAGATGAAGGCACTCTTACAGCCCTTGCCTATCATGGAAACCCCATTCCAGATAGTGGCAGGAGACATTCTGCAGCCTACCCAACCTAAGACAACTCAGAAGAAACAGTATATATTAACTTTTGTGAACAAGATCAGTAGATGGCTTAAGGCAGTAGCTCTAAATTGATTTGAAATCAGTCTCACTTTCTGGAGTTAAGGGGAAAGACACCAGATGAGGTGTCCCCCCAGAAAGAAGTGAGACCCGAATGTGATGACCCAGAAGGTTCCTGGGTAAAGAGGTTTGAGACCTCCAACCTTCCAACATACAGAGACAACCAGGTTTCTGCTGCATAGCAGAACATGTATATGCACATGCGTTCTTGTATATGTGCACATTAAATTAGCTATTTAATAGAACTCCGTGGTGCTTTGAAGTGTGCAGGACCACAAATGTAGCACTTGAGTTCAATTCTTTAAATCAACTGTGAGATCCCAGGAAAAGACACAGCCGCTTTAGAGATTAGCAGATAGATGCTATTTTTGTACTCTGCATACTCCAAAACACTTTTCGGGAACTGAATCTAAAGCATTGCACAGCCCTACTCTTTGAAGCCTTCAGAGATAAAGAGTACAACATGGGAAGCACTGGAAGACTCACTGAAAAGAAATATCTTAGGTTTTCAGCCACCAGTAACTGCAACTAAGATTACAAACTTTGTGTGTACTTTTTGGAAATGTTACTTCTCTACCAGAATATATTTTTATGTATATCCTTATCCTTAATAAATTCATTTTTATATGCTGCTCTTGAAAACATGCACTTGGAGTGCTATTAGCTATGAATGGATTACAAAATTTTTGATTTCTGGTACTGATGTGCATCCCCAATGATACAAGTTCAGAAGATAAAAACAAAATAAATTTGTAAAATTCAGACAAATTTCTCCTTCATCTATGGAAATGCTTGCACTTCTGGTTAACACTTTGTGCATACTTAAAATGCTCTTTCAGGGCCTTTGTCTGGCTCTTATGTTCCAAAGAAAGTTTAAATAGCAAACACTTAAACATCATGTTTAGTCCTCTGCTTCATTGAGTTGTATGCTGTACAAACAACTTTATTCTGGCATTAAATCAGATGGCTCAGACATTTATTGCTTTTCATCTCACAATGTGGTAGTAACCTCTAGGAACCCTTTATTGATTAGCTGAAAGGAAAAAAAATCCTAGCTTTGTGTGGGGATAATCTACTGAGATGCCTTTTTATGCAAAAAGACTTCCAAAAGCAAAAAAGAAAGAAAACGAAACAAACGATACATCAACTCTCCCCTACAAACATGGAAGCAAGTGGGTGCTACATTTTCAACAATATGTAAGCACAGTCATTAGCAGGAACACTAATTGCTGCTTTTATGAGAAACTGCCACAGGACATCAAACACAGTGTGTGGATCTGACTAGGAGTTCTGGTTGTTGTTGCAATTACGTGGCAGAACATTGCCCTCTGTTCTTTTTTATTTTATGGGGGGAGGATAGACCAGGAATTGGAAAGCAGCCTGAATATCTCCCCCATAAATTACAGTCCAACGATGTTCTTCCTTAATAGCCAAGCATATGGTTATGTCATCATGCCACTCTTTGAGAAGTGTTTCCAGATGTGATAATTGTTTTGTTTTTCTGTAGATGTCTATTCTTAGCACTGCCCATTATTTAAGAGCAGCTTCATTTAAAAAAAGGTTTTAGTGACATAGGTGACTGTAGTAGTATCTAATGCATCTGCTTCATCTGCACTCCTGGGATCTGCCTATGTGCAAAAATAAGGCTTCTTAACTACTAATAAAAGGGTATGTATGAATTCAGATTGCCTTTATTTTGTGGAAGCATGTCCAAGATTTCCAGGGAGTACTGGAACTGAGCAAACAAACTGGGAGAGCTGACAAGAGTTTACCAGAGGAGTTCAAAAGGACGAAGGGAGGAGAAGGACCAGAGAAGCTTCTATGTTCTGAGGAACTGCGGTTCAACTGTATGAGTTAAAAGGTCATATCCTGAATAGTGTTATTTCAAACGATATGTCCTGAAAGCTGCTGATTGCCTATTGAGGGTGATTGAATGTCTGGTTCCTGCTGAGTAAGCAGAGACTACAGGAGGAATATAAGGCAGCCAAGTTCCAATGAATAATCTCACTAAGTTAAATGAACAAGGAGAGCCAATAAGAGTTTGCCAGTAGAGTTTAGGGAAGAATCTGTAGGGGTTTTTTCCCCCTAAAGTAACAGTGTGCACTTGGCTAATTTGGGAACCTGGTAGAAAGCACAAGAAGTTGTGTCCTTGCACAGTAAGCTTAGTGAAAGTCTGAAAATGAAAAAAAAAACAATGAAAAAGAAAAAGAGATAAAATAAAATGAAAAAAGTATCACTACTGTATGCCAATTGCTCAGTGAAGATTGCAAAAATGTACAGTAACAGGCAACAACAACAAAAACCCCACATCCCGAACTACTCAACTCTTATTTTAACTGAGTCTTCTCCAACAAGACTGAAGCTTGAAAATAATAGAAATATGCTGAGAGAATTTACTTTGAATTAGATTAAATCTTCAGTCCCAGATGACTTCCTTGTAAGGTACTGAAGGAACCTGCTAATGATTTAGATAACTCTTTATGTATAACATTTGAGAAATTGTCAAATGACAGGAAAAGGGGAAATACTTTAAAAGAGGAGAAGGAGGATCCAGGAAAATAAAGAAAATAGCTGGTCTTTTTAAAATAGTAGTTCATAAAGGATTAATGTATAATGATATGTAGTAGGTATGTCTTGATTTCACAAAGCATTTGACAAAGTATCCTATAATATTCTGATTAACAAACTAATTAAGTATGTGTTAGATGACATGACAATTATATGGATGAATAACTGGCTTGAAAATTGCACTCAGTGGGTGATCATGAGCAGTTCCTTGTGAAACTGGAGGGAGACTGTGGCACACCCTAGTATTGTGGGTGAGCTTTTCCCCTAACCTGGGTTCTTTAGAAGTGAACTATAATTCTAATAGGCAAATCTCTATGATTTTGCTAATGCCATCACTCTCATAGCAAGATTACTTCTAGTAACATGTATTATACAGAGTATCCAGAAAATACTAATCTTTGTCTTTCCTGTAAATAAATATTTATTCCTATCATCTTACTCTGATAATTGGAAGATTTTCTTGAGCTAGGACTTCTGGCTTTTCTCAGACCTGTCCTTCTATCCAGACCCCCTCACATCCCATTCTCTTCATCCTTTCTTCCTCTGGGATTTAAATTAGAGATGGTGCCTTATGTTACTATACTATTCCAGTTCTAATACTCAGTCACCACGGAGGTACCACATGGGCACTGTAAGGCTCTGTTCTGACCCCTGGACTTCTCAACATTCTTATTTAAGATTTAGATGAAAAGGTGGAAGGAATGCTTAGCAAAGTTGCAAATAGTACCACACTGGATGCAATAACTAATACCCTAAAAGACAAAAATAAAATTTAAAATCACCTCAGTTAGGGACATAGCCTAAAAGGAACAGAATGATATTGAACAGAAACAAAGGTAAAGTTCTTCATTTAGGAAATAGAAAATGACTTGGGAGCGCAGACATGTGATTTGGGTATAGTGATTACAAATGGCATACGAGTCAGTAATTTGAGGGATTTCACTTTATTTCTAAAAGGATTTGAATGATCAGGGAAGACTGAAACTATGAGGGCAGATGACTGTGAAGGAAGGGGACTGATAAGGGTTGGTAAAGAGATGAATACTGTATAATAAAAGTTCCCTGTTTCTGTTAACTAGTGTCAGTATTGGGAAGGAAGGGTGAAATAGGAGCCATTTATTGAAATGTAGAATTCAGAGGCAGTAGAAAGCCCCAATAGTAAAGTCACCCACTCCAACCTGATCTGAAATAGCATTCTTGGTCTAGGGGTCATATAGTGATTTACATTACCTTTGTAACTCATTGCATCTACATGAAGGGATATATAATCTTGTAGTTTTGGGGGCTTTTCAAAGGTGGCTGGCCAGGACTGTAGGTTTGTGGAAGTCAGTAAAATGTACTTCATTGCATTTATCTCCAAGTGTGTTGGTTCTTTATTTACATTGATGTTTTTTGCACAGCAATATTATGGGAAGTAACTGTTTCCACTTTTTTTCTGCAGTGGTCAGACATGACTTTGAATACTGTGCTCACTTCTGGGCACCATACTTAGCACAGGTTCAAAGAAGAAACATGAGAATGATCAGGGGATTAGAAAGCCCTGTTAAAAGAGGTTGAAGAAACTGGGAATGTTTATTCTTGAAAGCTAAAGTATTGAGACCTAAGTATCTGATATGGTGTTTGATAGCACCCTTCAAATATGTCACACCAAAATGTCATCCCAGAGAGGAGGACAAGGAATAATGAATATGAGTTTTTGACTGAAAAACGTTTTAAGGAAGATTTTGACTAAATGTTAGAAAAAAAACCATCAGAAAAAATAGTTCAACAGAGAAATCTCCTTTGATGAAAGTACTCAAGCAGATGTGCTAGGCAATCAGAGATGCTTTAATCTGGACTTCTTGATTTTAAATACCATTTGATTTTGTTTATCTCTTGTAAGATTGTGCTATCTTCCAAGGAGGGAGAGAAGGGCTGAACCCTCTAGCTGCACATCTCTATTCTGCAGGGTGAAGAAGTCTCTCTCTCTCTCTCTCTCTTTCTCTAAAATACAGAGAGAGAGAGAGAGAGAGGAGCACAGGCTGTGAGAGTTATGAGGTGGATGGCAGGTAAAATGCCTCCTGGAAGTTTGGTGGCAATCAGAACTACCAAGCCATTACCCCAAAACAAGGGATGATGGCCAGTATGTGATGATCTAAAGGGCTTCTAGGAGGGGAGGTTCAAGACCTCCAGATTTCTTTCAAAGGGGCTGAGGCTGTCTGTTACAAATAGCCCTACCAGAATGACAGAGTTGGAAGTCATCATGAGAGAATGAATTATAGAACTACCATGAGAGAAAACAGACTTTCTAAATCACACTGTAATTTAACTTCAAAATCCCACCCTTTGAAAAGTGTATGCTTTATATTTGTAAAGTGAAAGTCTCATAGATATTCAATATAACCTCTAGAGTATACTAAAATTATTAAATTCAGATTGCATTGTTTTAGAAGACTGGGAACAGCTGTATTTATTTGCAGGTCCCAGAATACATAGGTAAGTAGGTAGGTAGGTAGGTAGGTAGGTAGGTAGATAGGTAGGTAAATAGATGATAGATTGATAGATAGATAGATAGATAGATAGATAGATAGATGATAGATAGATGATACATAGATAAAGATAGACATTATTTTAGCTTTTAAGGGAAGCAACAGCTAAACCTGTCTGTGCCAGAATAAAAACTGCACATTTGGGGAAAGTCTGGTTGCTCCCTTGGGGTCACATTAGCATCTTCTTTGACGTAACTACTTTGCAGACTTGTGTTGGCAGGAGATGGGTAACTCTCAGGGAAGTATAAATAAGGCACAAAGCAACTTTTAATAGAAGATGAACCAATGTTGAGAGATGTGAGTTCTCTTGCCTTCATTTCCTTATCTCTACTTATTGTCACAATAGCATTATACTGTATTATTCATGATATTTCATAGTTTTCCCTGTACTTTCTATTAAAGCCCTTCTTTCAAATACAATGTTAGGACGCAAAAGGATTTCCATGGACAAACAATATTTATATGCAGAATGAATCCTTTACATTGACTGACTGCACAAATAGGGAAGAATCTGTGTAAATCTTCATAATGTCATCCCTCCCACACACACACACCAACTCAGTGAAATGCTTTTCCTTACAAAACAATTCCATGTGCATTACAAAGATGTGATTCTTGACCTTTTCTACTAAAATAACAACATTGGTATTATAATACCAATCAACCCAAATTGCTTACCTGATGTACTTTCCTTGTTACTTCTGTCTTATGGGTCTGATAGCGTACCCCCAACTTGCGTGATGAACATGTTTGTGCTGTGTTTTCTTTCATAACAATTTTCCTTCACGTCTTTCATCTTTATTGGCTGGAAACTTCAGATCGTTCTTACAATGTGATTGTCACAATGTGTTGTGTGAGAAATGACAATCACAGCTACACTTAGTCCAAAGTGTGTGGGTTGCCACTGGATGTGGGTGACATTTTTATTTGATTGTTTTTCTAATGAGAACCTTACAAGTTTCATACATTTCTTCCCAAAGGTGGGAGAAAAAATACTGAATGCTGAAGAAAGAAAGCCAACACATTTGTCTATCTAAACTGGGGGTGGTCAAATTTTGGTTGGCTCTGGCTGCACTTAACACTTTTGGGGGGTTCGGAGCCACCATGAATCTGGGGATGAATACATATAGGGAAGTCAGGGGTGTCATCTAAATTAAGCAACAACAACCTCCAGCAATAATTTACCACGTTTGCCCTTCAAGATGAAAAATATCAAAGCAGTTAATAATCATAACGCACCAGTGCATCTTCAAAAACATATTATTTCAACAAAGACAAACAATACAGTGAGTCATAACAATACCAGCAAGACAAGGATTCTCAAACTGGAGTCTGATGAATCATTAAAATTTCAAATAGGGTTGACCTTTCTCATCATCTTTATATTACAGATTCAGGAATCTGCTTTAAATAGTACGATTTCATTAAAGTTAAATTGAAACCCTTGAGAAATGCAGTGGTTTTGGAATGTGAGACTGACCCACCAAAAATCTCCTGTTTAAAGAATTCCCTTTGAGATGGATGGCATTTCTTGACAATAAAAGGCAAATTTGTTCCTGGTTGCTTTAGTTGGAGAACTGAAGACATGAAAAGATATCCTTCCTGAGTTCATGGACTGTAAAAGTTTGAATCTCTAGAGAGAAAGTTTTCCTTATTTAACTCTTCCACACCTTTTAATATTGGGGCACAAATATTTCAAGCAATTTTGAAGACTTTATCTGCAATCCCAAACTCACTGGCTACACTTCTGCTTAGACTTAGGTTGATGTTTTGTGTCCAGAATCCTACTGAGCTAGATAGGCATAGCAGATATAAGAGCTTGAGAGAGGCTTTCATCCAGAAACCACAAATAAGTACATCTATTAAAAAGAATTAAATTAAAGGAGTTAAATTCTTCACAAATTAATTTAATTTGTAAGTTGCCCAGCTCCATTAGAAATCTAAACCTTGACCTGGACCTGGAATTGCCTTGGGTTGAGCACCAGAAAGTGATCCTTTTATGGAGAAAGCTCCATCTTACATTGTGTTTCTATTACAATATTATTGCTTTAATTTGTTAACAGGTATTTTCATCTTATTTTTTCCCCTCTTTTCTTCTTTTCTAGAATTCTGTCCTAATCAAAATGAACAATGCTTGACTGAGCAACGATTTTAATATGCTTCCTGCCTCAAAAGGATAGGAAACTGTGCTGCCAATTTTGGGCAGTGATGGTCAGAAGACTTCAGGGCCTTCAGACTTGAAGGTCAGACTTTAGGTCAGACTTCAGCCCTAAGACTCAGGTGGCCTTCTCCTGATCTACACAGACAAGGTGGAGCACTTAGCCACTAAAATCCTGCCTTCAATCCTGTTTTTGGTGCTTAAATTATAGTTGCCATTTCTTTTTGCTTTGACAGGCTTTTCATCCTCAATGTGGCAAGAAGGTACAACATGTCTGTCTCTATACCTGGAACAGCTTTGCCTTATGCATTTGCCTGGGGCTTACTGGTGAGAACTTCTCCTTCTCCTTCTCCTTCTCCTTTTCTCCTTCTTGTCTTCATGAAGATATTTATATCATTTTCTTGGCAAAAATATGGGAGTGGTTCACATTGCCTTCTTCTGGAATTTTTAAAATTAATTTCCTGCTCCTAAAATGCCTGGTGGTCTTCCATTCAAGTACTAATTAGGCCCACCCTTGCTTAACTTTCACCTAGCCATACAATATTTTTAATTTTAAAGAAAAGAAAGCAGACATTCTGGATAAGTAGTGCATAAAAATTATTAAAAAAAGAAATACAAAATTTTTAAAAATGAAAGAAACCACTGGTGAGAGATTTGCCCCTCCCTAGCAGCCACAGACAATAAAATCAAATAGCAGCATGAGCAACTAAGGAAAGGATATCTGGGATAGAGACAAAGAAAGGAAAGCAATAACCAGCAATTCAAGATACAGAATGTTATGCTGACAAATAGCAAAACATTTTTTAAAAAAACTGGAATCTATTCTGCTGTCCTGCATATTTTCTAAACTGACCAAGGAAATTAGAGATGACTATGCAATTCTTCCCAGAGCCCAAATGCGAAGCTCTTAGCTACATGGAAAACAGAATATCCAGATACCAAATTAGAGAAGAGAAGTAAATTATGTGAAATATGAGGACTTTCTAGAAATCAACCCTTCTTAAATAGAACTATATTTAGCTGCTGCTTGCAGTTGAACTGACAGCAGTCTTGTCATAGGAGCTGGCTTCAAAGGTCCTGTCTAACAAAATAATGGAAGCCAGAAGCACCAGTTAATTACATTTTTAGAAGCAGGTGAAAATGCAAGGAAAACGTCAATGTTCAGGATGCATACATCATTCCACTATGACATGACATTAGAGTTCCATAAAACAAGGAGTGCTTTTTTAATTGGAGGTTCATAAGGAATTGCATAACTGACAATCCCTTTTTCCTTATTTTGGGTTGCAGTTTATACTGGAAATCTGCCAGTTATTATCACATTTTTCAGATGTTAAAGACACTCTGCACTAAGCCATCGATAACAGCACCTCAGGGGAGTATCTTTCCTGTCCTTGCAATTACTGCTATACTTGGTCAAATGCTTTTGCACAGATGATGTAGATTTGGTACAATTCTCTGATAAAATCATTTGTCAAGAACAGATCCAAGATGTGACTTTTAAAAAGTTTTTGTACTTTATGGACTACAAGGTATAAAGTTGTTCTTCAAATGATGATGTTGATCATCATCCTCACAGTCCTATATATATCTGCTTAAAACCAAGCTCACTGGGTTCAACTGGGCTCCCTGGAAATTGGATATATGCTTTGCAGCTTTTAGATGTCCATAGAACATTTGCCCTGTACAGCCTCCCAATGAGGTTCGCCACAGCTCTTCATATTTTGGATACCAACGCTACCAGAGAAGAACTTGGAAATAGATGAGATAATTCTGAAAGATGAGTTCTAAGTGAAGAAAAAAGAAGTTAGAATTAAAATGTGATGCTCAGACTCAGTGACATTGACCTGAAAAGAAAATGGTGTTTTTCCTGCCTGTCTTCATTTACGTGTGTGTGTGTGTGTGTGTGTGTATGTGTGTGTGTGTATCTTGGTCTTTGTCTCTGTCTCCTTGATGGGCTGTGAAATAATAGGAGCTTTAGCAAAGATGGGAAAAAGATCTTACTGACGTTATAAAATCTTCCTCAGATTAAGCTTTGTTTCTGGTGGTTTGATGGACACCTCTATGTTGTTTTCTTTGACAAAGAAAAAAGAAAAAAAAGGGGGGGTTTATCATTTCTTTCTTCTGTAATGCTTTTATGATTTCCAGCGTAACCCACAGAACTGGGATTTTCTAGTTGTCCCCCATTCAAGTACTGAGCAGATCTGGCCCTGTTAACTTTTTGTTAAGCATGATGTTGTTATTGCTGTGACATTTGTATAGCTCACTGACACTGGAATCAGTTGATGGTTATTTTACAATAAATGCTATAGAAGACCACAAGAGAAAGGATTAATTAACCCTTTCTTAGCACAGACTGGCAAACTATTCCTAAAAGCAGCATGGGCACCCAAGGCTGCTTTTGATTTCTGGAAAGAAGAATAACAGAAAGTAACAATAGCAATGACAGGCAGTTTAATGTAGTGGTTTAAGCCACAAGGCTAGAAACTATGAGTTCTAGTCCTGCATCAGGCACAAAGCCAGCTGGGTGATTCTCTCTCTCAGCCCCAGGAAGGAGGCAAGGGCAAACCACTTCTGAAAATTGCCAAGAAAACTGCAGGGATTTATCTAGGCACTTGGGAAGAGTCAAGAATGACTCAAGGGCCCACACCACACACACACAGACACAAAGACTCACACACATACCCAATAGCAATACACTCTAATACACTATAGCCTTAGGCAAGGTTAGCAACACCATCAAAAGACATTTAAAAGAAGCAAGCTGGAAGAAACAGCTTCTTACAAAGTCCAATCTTCATGGTCAATAGGGATTATGGAAGCTGTACTCTAGAACATCTGAAAGATTCTATATCTTTTATCCCTCTCTCTGAAACAGCAAGAATGCAGAATATAAGCAATGTGTATATCATGCATCCAGGCTTGTTTTCTTCATTAAAAACCATCCCTTATACTAGAGATAGCTTATAGAGAACTTTTCTGCTGTGAATCAGTCTGGGGCCTGTCAAGGTTGCAGTCAATGTTTGCCTAACTGTATAGTGTTTGCTTAACTGTAGAGGTCATGCTAAAATCATCTGTGTACCTATCACTAAGTCTGTGCTTCAGCAGCTACTGTAGTTCAGCAAGAGGGAACATGCAAAAATTTGAAGGCACAGAAGACTATTACTTATACACGATTTAATTATTTGTTTTTCGAGTGGTTTATTTCCAGGTCCATGGTTTACATGCAAGTTTCTAAGCAGGAGGCTTACCTGGAAGTGGAACATTAATTAGTAGTATGATTTAAATCAGACTTTGTTGGAGGCCAGCATGAATCCAATTCTGAGAGTGCTCTGTTGCAGATCCTTCAAGAGCAGAACTTCCTTTGTGAAGGGATCAAGGTGTTTTGGCAATTTAGCAAACTTGTGAATTTCTAAGGCAAATGCTGCCATATGACTTCTCCTTTGGATATTAGTGTAATGTTTCACGTTCAAAAGATTCAGGATATTTGGTTCTGAATTTAAAATAACTATTTGCTACAACTTGGAACACTTCCAGAATGGATAGAACAGTGTCAGAACATTTCCACTAAGGTCAGGACAACTCCACTTGGAACTCAGAATGGGGTGTTTTGAGCTCAAAATTTTTTCAGCTTGAAATGCTTTGTCTACTGTTGGATACTTAGTCTTTGCAGGACCAGCATGGTATATCAGGGCCGAGTCCCCACTTATTCCAAGGAGTTGTGATGGGTGTGTGGTTTTGCTGAACAACTATTTCCCTTAATGCTTAGCTACCAGTACTTCTCAGAACAAGGCAACAGGGTGGCCATCTGTTGTGGAGAGTATACCAGCCCCAGTGCTTTATTTATTTATTTATTTATTTATTTATTTATTTATTTATTATTAAATTTATATGCCATCCATCTCCCCCAGAGGGTGACTTCTATGGAGTATCCAGATAAGGTACTGAGGTCATTTTACATATTGAAGATTTCTGTGGAGGTAGTTCCCTGCAACTGCAGCAGCAGGAGGACTGGCACAGCTCTTAGGAACAGGCTCCAACTCCAAATTGCCTTGCTCTGAGAAGTCCTCAGGACAATCTGTTGTGGATGAGGTGATTGGAGAAGGCAACCATGACAAACTCACTTTGCTCTGACTCAGAAATGATAGATTGGTAATGCGGAGAGTATGGAAGGAGTTGAAGGCACATTGGGATTATATTATTGCAATATTTAAATTAGAGGCTGCTTTTGAAGACAGGATTTTTTATCTCTTCCATAATGTGGGGATTTAAGCACAGAATGTATTTTACAAGAGTCACAAGACCTGCTTAGATGTCCAGTTTTTGTGGGGGACATAATTAAAAAGATCAGTTTTGAATTTAACCTATAGAACTCTTTACATCCTGGGATAAGGATACAGTATGTTGCCAAATCTCCAAAAATAAAGCCATGAGACTTCTGTGGGATGAACAGGGAGAACTTTATTGATTAAAAACAACCAGCAATCTGGGGGGGAGAACTAAAAACAAAACAACAATTGGATATTAGCTAAACCCAAAGCTAGCAAAACTTTGAGATTTGGTCATCAATTCTCAGATAAGATCTTGAAGAACAGTTTTCCCACTTTCAATATTATTCTTGATTTTTTTTAAAAAACTGATTTTTTTTATCCTATTTATGAAGAAATCTTAGAACTGGTAAATTCTAACAACAAAATGTACTAGACAAAATTTGAACCCATTCCTAAATGTGGATGATACTCCCTTGTTATTTTGGATACAAGGCCACTATAAACACACAGAGGATGAATAGGGGGAATGAGCACACATCAGCATCACTTCCTAACCATAATGTCAACATGATGAACTATGGGCCATGATACTGCAATGCAAGTTCTGCCCTTTTGTACCTATATTAAGATGCCACATGCAGCCATGTAAGAGGTAGAGTGTGTGTCATGATGTCATAACCCACATTTCATCACCTGATCCCCCTCCCCCCTGACCTCCCCTCAGATGCCTATGCTAGCATACTCATACTCCCTTTCGTCTTCACATATTGGCCATGCATTTTCTTTTTTTTTAATAACTTTATTAATTTTTTAAAGGAACAATAAAAACAAAAACTAATATGAAGAAGAAGAAGAAGAAGAAGAAGAAGAAGAAGAAGAAGAAGAAGAAGAAGAAGAAGAAGAAGAAGAAGAAGATTGAAAAAAAGAGAAAATAGTAAATATCAAAAGTGCCTAAAAAAAAAGAAAAAGAGAAAAACAACAAAAGGAGAAAAATTGACCTCCCACCTTTCTTGCAACAGATATAAATAACAATATACATCAAACTGTAAATTTAAAACATAGCTTCCATTATTTCTATTAACCCATACTATTTGTAAGCATCAAATCCATACAACATAATTTCATTTTTTTCTGTTTCTTGCAAAAAGTCCAAAAAAGGTTTCCAGTTAGCATTAAAATTACACAATGTTTTATCTTGAATCAAAGCTGTTAATTTTGCCATTTCAGTCAACTCCATCAACTTCACCATCCATTCTTCCAATGTAGGTAATGTCATATCTTTCCACCTCTGTGCATATAAAAACCTCATTGCTGTTATCATATATAAAAACAAAGTTCCCTGAGTTTTATCCATCAAATCCAAAAGTGAAGTCTCTGGTTTTGACTGAACATTAATCTTTAAAATTTTCTGTATACAGGTATGTATCTCATTCCAGATTTTTTTTTTTTTTTTTGCTTTTTTACAAGGCCACCAGAGATGATAAAATGTCCCTTCTTCTTGTTCACATTTCCAGCATACATTCAAAGAACATTTATACATTTTAGATAATTTTTCTGGTGACAGGCACCAATGATACATCATTTTATAAAAATTCTCCTTAAGGTTATAACACAATGTAAATTTCAGTCCTTTCTGCCACATATTTTCCCATTGTTCCATTTGTACAGTATGTTGTAGCCAAAGTTTTTAGCCCATTTTATCATGCAGTCTTTAACGTGTTCATCTTCTGTTGCTAGTTTTAGTAAAAGTTTGTACATCTTTGCAACAACACGTTCATCATTAGTACATAATTCTGCTTCAAATTCAGCCTTAGCATATTCAAAACCATAAGTCCTTTTATCTATTTTAAATCTTTCTTGTAACTGTACACAGGAAAACCACTGACACATGTATCCTTCTGATATCAATTCTCTTGTCTTTAATTTAAAGTCCCTTTGAGAAAATTCTAATACATCACCATAAGTTAACCATTTATTTTTAGTTATCATTTCTCTTCTATAAAAAGCTTATTGTGGTTACAACCATAAAGGAACCTTCGGAGACCACGTAGATATGTATATGTTCCATATTCTCAATATGGCACATCTAATAAAATGAGTTTTAAAATCTACCTTAACTTTAACTTTGTCATACCATAAATAGGCGTGCCACCCAAATCTTAAGTCACGCCCCTTTAGTTCCGATAACCTCCTTTCATCCAAACCAAATGACAAGCTGCAAAGTACACCTTCAAATTTGGGAGACCTAAACCTCCTCTTTCTTTAGTATCTTGTAAAACTCTGAACTTAATTTGTGGTTTTTTACTTTGCCACACAAATTTAGATATACCTTTATGTCATGGCTTAAATGGAACATCAGTTGTCCTAACAGGTATTGTTTGAAACAAAAATAACATTCTAGGTAAAACATTTATGTTAAATACTGCAATTCTTCCCAACAATGACAACTGTAATTTTTCTCATCTTAACATATTTTTTAAAAATTTTATTCCAATTCTTAACATAATTATTTTGAAACAGCATACAATTACCATTTGTCAAATTTACCCTCAAATATTTAACCTTTTTTTCCACCTGAAAACATGTTTCATTCATCGGCTGTTCTTGTTCTTGTATCCTCATATTTTTCGTTAATGTTTTAGTCTTTTGTTTATTAATTTTAAAACCAGCCAAAGCATCAAATTCTTTCAACTTTTTCATTAAAGCTTCAATCCCTTTCAAAGGGTTCTTCAACACCAACACCAAATCATCCTCAAAGGCTGTCAACTTATATGTCTCTTTCTTGATTTTTATGCCCCTTATCTTCTTATCTCTCCTCATATCTCTGTTCAAAACTTCCAAAACTAAAATAAGCAACAAGGGAGACAGTGGGCAACCTTGTCTCATTTCCTTCTGTATCTCACATGATTTAGTTAAGTCTCCATTTACAATAATTTGTGCTTTCTGTGATGTATAAATCAATTTCACTCCTTTTATAAAATTATCTCCAAAGTTCGTATCTTCCAAAACTTTAAACGTAAAAGGCCAATTTAAGTTGTCAAAAGCTTTCTCTGCATAAAAAAAGATTAATGCAGCTTGTTTTTCATTATGCTGTTCCAAATATTCTATAATATCCAGCACCATTCTAACATTATCTTTTAATTGTCTTTTAGGTAAAAATCCACACTGACCTTCATTAATAAATACTTGTAATGTAACTTTCAATCTGTCAGCCAAAATCATTGTGAACAGCTTAGAGTCATTATTCAATATTCTATAATTTTTAGTTAAAGTCAAATCTTGTCCTTCTTTAGGTAATAATGCATTATTGGCCTCCTTCCAAGACTCTACCTTTCACCAAGATAAAGTTCATCACAGATTGGAGCAGTTGTAGAATTTCATCCTCACAATTTTTATATGATCCCAGAAGCCCATCTGGTCCTGGTGCTTTACTTGGTTTAACCTTTTTTATAGCTTCAGATACTTCCATTATTGTTATAAGTCCATTCATAATCTGTCTTTGCTTATCTGAAAGCTTTGGCAATTTTTTTTTTAAAGTAGTCATCTATTTTTTCTAGAGAGATATCCTGTCTTTTATATAAATTAGAATAATACTAATGATTACCCAGATTTGAAAAACCAAACATAAGCAGTACAATATGGGCAGATAGCTAACAAATCTGAAATATTGTATGATTCATATGTCTGAAACGTTTACAGCACTCGGGTAACACAATTCAAATCATTTAAAAAGAAAGAGAGAGGAAGGGAGTTTCCCACTCAATCTAAAAAAATATATAATTTAAATATAAAGTTTTGGATTGGATTGTAATTCTGTAACCATGTCCATATCTCCCTTAATCAGCAATACTGAAGGTTGCGATAGCAGAGGGATAATACCAAACACAGCAAACCCTTTTTTCTAGATATTCTCCAATTAAAGACTGTTGTCAGGCAGTCCTGACACTCCTAATGTGTCCATATTTCTGAGCCCCTCTACCCAGGATATCTTTATTCAATCCAACCCTAGGAAGAAGAGAAAGAAAGGTGCTTGGATCTTCCAGCCCAAAGCCAGCAATAAAATGCTTAACAATTCTGTTCCAATCCTGAAACGCAAAGGATAACTTTGCAATTGTGCACAGTGCAGGCAGGGAAGGTTTCAGTGAGAAATCTTTTTAATCCAAGGAAGCCAAATCTGCAGATAGAAAAATGAGTTTATTGAGAAAAAACAAGGAAAGACAAGATTCTCTCACACACAGGATTCCAAACTGAAGCAATAATTAGCTTGGTTAAACGAGTTATTTTTTACCTGTTTTAATAAGCTCTGGATTTCAGCATACATTCTGATTTCATTGCAAAAAGGATAGTTGGAGGGAGACTCTCTAAGTCTCCTGCTTGGATGTTGTTAAGCAGGTTTTTCTGATTTATCCTTGTCCTCCTCCTTATTCAAGTTCTATCCTCAAGTTTTGGAGGACAAATGAAAAACAGCCTTTGTGGAGAGACTAACTCAACCCACATTTCTAATGACTTTCAGTTGAATAATAAAAGTGCTAGATGCTTTTCACCGGTTATGTCATTGTATATCAGAAAAGCTTTGGGAGGTGGGGGGGGGGGGAGGAAATAATGCGTCAGGAGACATTGCTTTGTCATGTTAAAAACTAGGGATTTGTCACATTCAATTTCTAATAATAGCTCCCTGGGCAAATATTTGGGGTTGGTGTTCTTACTCCAGTTTATTGGGCCATGGGCCTGGAGAAAACATTGGCGAAAACAATCACATTCACATAAGATGCATTTGTGTGTGTGTGCATATGTATGTGCAGAAATGAATGTTATGCCCCTAGATTGCTCAGGACCTTAAAAACTCTGGAGTTTTTCTCAGGTAACTGTCTGACAGGCAGTTGTATACCTGATATGTTTCCTACTGGAAAAAGAACTTTGCTAAAATCTAGTTGAAGTGGAAAGGAGGAAAGGAGATCACACAGTGCTCTTATTGTTTATACAAAATGCAGCACTTTCTTAGAGAAAGACAAGCAGAACTGTAAATGAAATCATCCTTATAACTTTCCTGGTTCTGTACATTCAAACAAATTATTTCCCTCCTTCAGAGACTGCCCCTTGTTTGATGTACTTTACCTCAGACATACCTTTGATGTGTCTTTAAAGCAAACAGATTGACTGAAGTGCTAAACAAGGATTGGAACTGATCAGCCTCACTGGGAGTTAGAAGTATCTGAGTGACTATCATTTGCCATTCCTTGGGTTCAAAACAATATGACTGAATTTGTGCACCTTTTTGCAATAATTTGTGCCAGTTTTGTCCCAAAAGGAAATCTGGTTCTAACCAATTTTTCTGCAGGCATAGGAGTAGCCTCCTATACATACATATTCTTAGGAGCAAAAGAAAAGTGGAAATCCTTTATAAGAAAGATGGAATGCTTGCCCCATTAATTTAATGAAAGCTAATCACAGAAAACTACAAATTGGAATAGATGGTAAATCCTGTGGGGGACAAATAATATTCTCCTTACATACATGATGCTGAAGGCAAACTGAAGCTGCCTGATGACCCTGGAAGAGAAGGAGACAGATAACAAAAACCAGGTGGTTGTCTTCTCTGTGGCATGGAAGGAGTCAATACATGGTATGTATAATAAAGAACCTTGTTTATGATAGAAGGTGCCAGAATCAGTAGAAAGAGTGGGCTTGGAGTCTCTTTAGAAGAGCAGGATGTAAAGGTGCCAAGTCAGCCCATACTAAGGTCACCCCATATTGTTATCAGATCTTCCATTCCTACAACAAAGGTCATGCATAATTTACACAGCTTTTGTAACTCCTATGTATCATCTCCAGAGGGTATATAACCTACAACTTCGTGAGCTTTGGAATTCTTCTGCATTCTTCTGGTGGGGAACCCAGTGATCACTATAGTTGTGCCCGCAATAAAAGGCATCTATCTACAAATGCGTTGGCTTCTTATTTAAGTGGGCATTTTTCCCACAACAGCCTGGCATAGTTGGCTGGATCAGAAAGTCAAGAGCTGGGGCAGTTTGCTATGTTTGGTATACTCCTGCCACTTTAGCTGGTTCTCAGTGTTTGCCTTTGCCCTTTTCTCCTCTCTGGTCTCGAACTTTTGGAAGATATTTGATTGGGAGTTAGGTAGCAGGGAACTCTGTAGGAACTGTGTGGGTGTGAACCTGAATGAGTTGCAACTCTGAATGGTGAAGAAGTTTACAAAACAAGCCTTCTACCCTCTCAGATAAAGACCTGTATAATTTCAAAACCATATTCCTGTTTCCCTGAGATTTGGACACAACCCACTGCATGAGACAAGATAATTACCCATCCTATATCTTCTGTGAGTAGTCCACTTTCTGTGCAATGGAGAGGCCCTCCTTTTTTTTTAATCACCAAACCTATATCTGAAATATTCTGAGGAGAGATAACATATTGTCCTCCAGCTATTTTGGTCTACAATTCATTGCAATTGGCCACACTGACTGGAGTTGATGAATGTTTGTCCTAAACATTTAGGAGGCTATCTGCCCATGAAATATAGAGACTTCTGTATAATGGCTAGGATGTATCTTTTATGTTTCAGAACTTTATCTCTCACATAGTAGATTTGTAATACTTAAGTTCTCACCAGCAGTTATGAAAATGCTGCTTAGAGAACTGACCTGAGTCCTTAGATATAAATTAAATGGAACTGATAGCTGCTACCTTTCTTGCCCCTTTCTCCATGCTCTTATGAATCCTGCTTGCTTTGCCATCTTAGGGGTAAAGCTAGATTGCCGATGAATAGCACTTTATCTGTAGTTGCTAGGCAACCACAATATTATATTATTTTCCATTCTAACAGATCTTGTGAAATGCGTAATTATATACATAAAAAAACACAGAGTCAGGGAAATCATGGGTATAAGCTGAAGATAGACTCGTATAAACCTATGTGACTGTCAGGAGGATGACCAGCATAAATTCAGTTTAAACAATATTCAAACCAAAAATTGTAGATAAGACTATTAAAAATGTTTCAGCTTCTGCACAATTCTGTGCTTTTCCTGATGTTCCCTATATCATGCAGAAGCCAACTGGAGGCTTCAGCTGAAGGGAAAAAAACATTTTTCATGAAAACCAGACTGTTTGGATAAGAAAAAGTGTATTCATTCATGATGGTTGCACTTTTTTTAATGCAAGGATGCTTTAAAAACTAGTGGGTAATGCGAAGTAGGTGAAGGAACACTCATGGAGAGAGTTCACAAATGAAGGAAGTGCAAACAGTCATCCTCCCATATATGGAGCCACAAGAAAGGGTAAGTGGAGCTACTGCATTCAGCCCATTCCCTTGCTTTATGTGTACAATTATAACAGAGGGAGAAAACATCTCAGTAAGGCAGCTTCCACCAACTTGTTGCCGATCAATTACCAAAGTTTTCACTCAGCGGATGCTGTGATCCTAACATTTCTGCAAAATACCAGACTGGAAGAGCAGTCTTCAGGAACTTCCAGATCAGCAGCTGCACCATTAGATTCTTGGGATTATGGACTCAAACAAGCGTAGCTCTTCCTTCCTTCCTTCCTTCCTTCCTTCCTTCCTTCCTTCCTTCCTTCCTTCCTTCCTTCCTTCCTTCCTTCCTTCCTTCCTTCCTTCCCTCCCTCCCTCCTTCCCTCCCTCTTTCCCTCTCTCTCTCTCTCTCTCACACACACACACATTATATAAAATAATCCTAGGCACTAGCAAGGTGTACAAATAACACAATACATAAAGTTAAAAACTCTTAGGTGCCATAACATGTCTCAAGAACACAAATGCTGGGCTCAGATCCCATCTTGGCCCCACATCTGAGCGAAAAGCCTCAGAAAAGCCTTAACAGCTTTCCAGAAGGCAAGGAGGGTAGGTTCCTCCCATAACTCAAAGGGGAGGCTGTTCCACAGGGTCAATGCAGCTATGGAAGAGGCTCGCTTCCTAAGTCCCACTAGATGACAACTTTTAATATAGGAGACCCAGAGCAAGCCCATCCTATCCAATCTAGTGGGATGGGTAGATGTCCTCAGGGAAAGGAGGTCCATCAAATAACTTGGTCCCATCAATATATGGATTTAAAGGTGAATTGCACCTGGAAAGAAACAGGAAGCCAGTGCAGTTTGTGCAGCAGCAGTATAGCACAGGCAAACTGCATTCTGAATCAGTTGAAATTTCTGACTAGTCTTGAAGGGTAGAGCACACTGAAGCAGTCCAGATGGGAAGTGACTAGGGAATGAGTGACCATGAGGAAGGTCTCCTGGTCCAAGAATGGACACAACTGGTGCACAAAATGAACTTGTGCAAAGGCCTCAGTGATTTCCATAGGAGCTGCCCAGTCAGAGCCCAATTCAGATTGAATCCAAGCGACTTTATCTGACAGATGCCCAGAATAGTCCTCCCAGCAGACCTGCAGAGGTTTTCCTGGTCCTTCCTTAATGAGGAGGGACTTGGTTACCTTAAACCGGATCACAAGCTGGTTATCTGCAGATATAATAAGTATGGAGAAATAAGCCCAATAAAGGCTCTCACCTGTGGTGGGTTGGATTTACTCTTTGTCTTTCTCCAGCAATGTTTTAGGTGTCTCTTGTGTCTTTTAATCTCCTGCAGCTCCACTGCATTTCCTGGAGCTCCTCTGCATCACTGCAATCAAATCCAAGTCCTTTATTGCATATCCATCACAAGCTACAACTAAGAACTCAGCCAAACCATGCACCAGAGCTTCAGGAACAGCCCAAGTTCCCTCTGAAATCCCAGTGGGTCCATCAGACACGTGCTGCAGACTGATCCAACAGGCTGTTCCTCCTTGCAGCAGGAAGTAGCCACAGAGAACTCCAGGGCCAAGAAAGAGTGATCTGTCCATGATGATGGCAACATTCCCCCAACCCCAGATCATATGGCCACTGCCCCTGAGGAAAAAATCTGTGAGGACTGCTGTAAGTTAGGCACCCAATAAGTTGGATCAGGTCCATGATTGCCATGGTTGTGGAAATGACTCTTGAGCCACCTCTCACTCAAGGCCCAGAGAAGGCAGATTGAAGTCCCTCAGGAACTCTACTGTCATCAGCCACAGAATCAAGGAGCTCATGCAGGAATGTTGCTATACCATAGAGAGGTAGGTAGGCACATAGTAGTCCCAACTGATCTTTACACCCAAATATCACCAACAGGATCTCACTTCTGGCTATATCTAGGGCAGCATCCCTAAATGCCACCAGAGACTCCTGGGTGACAGCAGACATACCACCACCCCTACCCTGGATTTATGGGGGAATTTTGGAGAAATAACTGGCTTCCCCCTTCAGCTGCCTGCCCCTGGTTTCCAGCTCAAGCTAGTTAGAACCTGTGGGAGTTCATTTAAATGGTAGAGTCCCCTGTGTCAGGAATTAGCAACACAGTACCTAGAGCTGCTGCACAGCTAGCGTCGCCAAGGAGGAAGCTCCTCAAACATAAATTTAAATAAATAACTGATGTCTCCTGAGATTGCAAACCTTGTACAATTCTGGGCATCCTATGGGTGATTTCAGGACAATTTGAGCAAGATTTCCAAACCATACATGCTTATGTGTGAAAACACACATATCTTGCAAGACCTCACCATTACCTTCTAATAGTTAATTACAGTTAATACCTTGTAATGGCCTCACTTCAGATCTCTTAGGATGGTGATTGCCTAGAAAATATCACCAATCCCTGATCTGTGAACTCTCTCATGAATGCAGAATCAGTGCAGGTACAGAACAATGCATTGGCTGATTTTTTTGCATACACAAATCAAGCCTTCCTTGTTTTCCATCAAACAGCTAAAACATGTTTCATATACACTGAAATGACTTCAGCCTGTAAAAACTGTTGATACACATTATTGTCATTGACAACTGCTGCTTATAGATATCATCATCACCATCATCACCATCACCATCATCATCACCATCGTCATCACCATCATCATCATCATCACTGATTTTTTGCTTTTGCTCTATACTTATTGTAAATTTTGCACTGTTTTCCTGATGTATCACCTTTAAATTGTTTGGGTAAGGAAATGAAGAACATGTTTTTTTATTATCATTATTTATGTATCAAATTTGTCACCACCCATCTCATTAAAAAATTACTCTTTTTTATCAGAGTTATGTTAAATACATGTATAAATAAAACAGGCTTTAATGCATCCAACACCTTTTGAAAATAAGCCCATTTCATAGACATTATAGCATGCCCTATGCAGGGAGACAAAGGAGGAACAAAGTTTACCAGGTCAGCCATCCCTGCAGATGGAATAAGACATTTAGTAAAATACTTTCAAATCCAAAAATTACTATGTTAAATTGCTGTGTGTGTGACCTTTTTGGAGGTGGGATCTCAAATGCAACTGTAGATAACATCCACCATTTTCCAAGTTGTACAGATGAAGCAGCACCATTAGCTTCCCAACTTCCCCCACAGTTCTAGAAAATCAGTTTTGAAAGCCAGTTTTGAAAAGGCAGCTTCTGTCTTCTCCTTTTCCTCCTACAAAAAGTCTGGGTGACCTATTAAGAGGACATACTCTCAGATCATTTGCAAACTCTTACAACTTTGTAAGCATTAAACCACTTTGCCTGCACCTATTGAAACATGATTTTTAAAAACCTCACATTTTGTATAGTCTTTGTACTGAGCAACTTGATCAAATACTATGAAGAAGATTGCATCATCAGCCCACTTCAGAGAGAATTAAAATATTTAGCATCTCTTCCGACGGTGCTAAGTCACTTGTGGCATCTTTGTATAATAATAAATCTGTATTATTTCACAATAAGTATTCATTTTAGCTACTGACAGAATAGGTTTTTTAAGGGTTTAGAAGATAATAAAAAAAACCCTTCTCTGTACAGAAAATTGTAGTATAATAGTTAATTTTTCTATGAAAAGTGTTTATTGGATCCTAGGTAATACTCAAATATAACAGTACTTGATTGTGAGGAATAAATGGATATATAAGATGTGTTAAAACTTAAACATTGGCCATGGATCAGAAACCTGTTCATAACCTAACCTATATCACAGGATTCTTTCATGATATCTCAATCAGGTACAAGTTTTAAAGTCTATTATCTCAGTATCAGGGTGAGAAAACTTCTGATTTTTCATAGGTTAACTTAAAAAAAAAAATTAAACCTTGAACTAAACCAAGATTCAAAAAACTCTCCAGGACCCTAGACTATATCCAGTATGGCTGCATACCCTTCAGAAATCTTTCAGGTGTCAGAAAAAAATCTTTCAATGTCAGAAATATTTTAGACTATGCACCTCTCTCTGTTCAACTATTCTTCTCTCAGGCTTCCTGGTGAGACTGAAAAAGATGTAGTTACATTAAAGAGTAATGTATTAAAGATGCGGTGGTCAGCTTGCACAAGGTCTGGAGTTTTTTTTTTTTAATTGTGCATACCCTTATTATTCAGTATTGTGGTCTATATCCAACATCATGGAAGTGGACTTCAGAACAAGCAAAGCAGTTTCCCTGGGTTCTGTCCCCTAAGCATCTGGTACTGTATGCCATCAGATCATTTGGTGGTTGCCAAAGTGTTTGGAGCATATTATAGAGGAGTACACAAAGTTGTAGGGAGACAAAGCACCCAACCCATCAGTGTGTCTCTTCCAGTAGTAAACAGATACAATTGCATACAATCAATATCCCAGACTGCAAAAAGTGAGATACTAAAGTTTTTTTCCCCCAGTGGAAAACAGCTGGTCATGTCAGCTGTGGCATCTGTCTTTTATTTTGTAGAATTCTGAGGATAATGTGGCATTAAAAAAAATCAGAAAAAGGAACCAGACCTAGAGGGCTGTACACATTAGCCAGAAACACTTTATAAAGTTATTTTTCTCAAGTCATTAATGGCTGTATCAATAGATGGGATCAGTTCTCAGTGCTCATTTTCTGGTAACACTAATCTACCTTACAAATTCTCAGATGGTCCAGAAGAATCTCTTCCATATTCTTGCCAAGAAGACTCCATGAACAATTTCTATAGTCACTATGAAGTCTTCTCGAAAGGGTCTTTACCTTCTTCCTTTATGGAAGATACAATTTCCCCACATACATGATGAACTCCAGAATTTAGAACTGAAAGTGATGCTCCCAAAATATTTATTAGGGAATGAACCTCATTGAACATAATGTGCCTTGCTTCTGAGTAAATATCAGTTGATCTGAGTATTAAAGTAATTTGCCAGTAGATGAATTGACCAAACCGCTTTGTTAGGAGTATGGTAGATTATTATTCTATACCCTTTTAAAAACATAACCTCGTGAAAGGGACAAAAATACCACACACACACACACACACACACACACACTCAAACACAGTTTTGATTCAATTTGTTGAAAGAGAAATTGTTCTTCAAATTTCTTTGCATGAAATTCACATGGATGGAGTGTGGTGTTCTTTCTTCTCTTTACTTACAAATTTGTCAAGGGATGTGTATGAATGCTTTGTTTCCTTGTTTTTCATTGTATTATCATCTTTCCAGCAGTCTGTGGCCTCTCTAGCTTCATAAGCTTCAGTTAAATCCCAAGAGAAGACCTCAGCCAGGAAGGATGAGCAACAAAAAGTCCAGCAATAGCATTCTCTGCCACTTCGAACAAGTAAGCTAAAAATAACCTCAAAAGAAATTTGAAAGAGAGATTAGTTAGGAGCAGCCCAGCAGCGGGTACAATTAAAATAGGGACTGTCGGAAATTCTTATCAGAGCTCGAAACAATACATTTTAGTTCTGACCTGTAAAATAATTGTTTCCATTCTGTGCAGATGCCATTCAGTCTGATTTGTCTGTATCCTTTCTGCTTTGCAATAACTCTCTCCGCAGACAACCGCTTTGCTAAATAGCTACAGTGCTATCCAAAATCCTCTCATCCCTTTTGCGCAGAGGCTTCTCAGCTGGGGCCATCATAGCACAAAATGTCAGAAATAATTACTGTTGACTTTGATCCTTATTGACCCAGAAAATGAGAAACTACAAAATCAGCTTCTGTTGGAGGATTTGTACGTAAGGTTTCCTATTCCACTAGTTGAATGAAACTGGAGGTAAATTTTGGAAAGAGATGGAGAGAGGGAAACAGAAAGACATCAAGACAGCATTACAATTAAAAAAAAAAAATCAGGATTTAAAATATGGACAGATAGTATGTTAGCTAGCTACTCAAAGTAGCAAAGATAACTTGAATTATCAAAAGCATAATTAATCATTTCAGCTTTCATTTGCCATATAATCTTCCTGCAGAGCAACAGATCCTTCACCCAAAACTGAATTCATACGTTCAACAAAGAAAGGCTCAATATAAAATTGAACATTTCATATTCAATAAAGATATGGCATTTTTATTGCTGGAAATATTGTTCAAGTAGCATGCATGTAAAACCAAGAGATTAGGGGTATACATAAGAGGGTTTAGACATGTCATACCCTCTGGCATGATAATTATGTCCTTGCTTATTTGAACTGTTAAGTTGTATTAATTTTGCTTTTATAAGAGTTAACTGTACTGTGCATTGTGCTTTATACCTTATGGTTTCTGTAGTAGTTGATAACACTGCACCAATATGTTGCATGACGCCCACATGATAGGGAAAGATCTGGCCCAAGTGCCCCCTTGAGACTGATAACCAAAAATCCTCAGATTTTGAATTCTGAATTTTGAATAATTTGTGGAGAAGATAACCAAGTCATTATGGGAGATAATGGTGCCCACGTTTGGAGAGGCTGCTGATACCTGGGCCAAAAGCTGAGGTAATCATCTTTCTCAATTCTGTCCTGCAAGTGATTCAGTCCTGAACTAGACAAAAAATGTATACAAATTACTATTGTAGCTTTGGAATAATATAAGATGTAAAAAAGGTATATGAATATGAGTTCATGAAGGAAAGTTCTTTCCAAAGTAATGTCCTATTTACAATAACAATAAAAATAATAATTTAGTAAACTTGTCTGCCACCCAACTCTGAACAGCTCTGGGCAGTTCACAACAATCAAACAAAGAAATTACAGTAAAATCAATTTAAAAAAATAAAGATAAAAGGTGGCAATATTTACAATAGCCTATCTATCTCTAAGTAACGTTGAAAGCTGATGGTCTCTCCCTCTCTTCCTTCCACCCCAGAAAAAGTCAAATTGCATTCTCTGGGTTTATTTATATAAATAAACATATTTCAATTCTTCTGGTAATGTGCAAGGAATTCTGCAGGGCTGACATGAGCAGTAAGAAGAATTCATCACAGCAAAACTCGATTCGGGCTATTTAAACAGTAGTTATTTGGCATAGAAACAGGGATGCAGTGAGTAGCTCCATCCCTGATATCTAAACCCACCCACTTTCTTGTGAATCATACAAAAAAGGTTTGAAGCCAAGAAAACTCTATATGTACATATCAATGTATGAAGTGATCCACTTAAACTAGAGTGTCTATTGTCAGAGTTCTGTTTTATGAAACTTAGTGCACACAACTATGTGTATGATGACTCATCCTCTATAGACGTTAGGCCAACGAAAGAGAGTTGATCTTGACACACGGCTTTTTGTACCATGGGTGCGGTAGGACTCACATCATATGATTCACCTCTTTGAGATCCTTTGCGACACTTCTGGGGCTTCTCTAGCACCTCTTGCAGCTGGTAGAAGCTTCCAGCTCTGCTACTGCTTTTAGTTGCGGAGTGAAAGCATGGGAAGAAGCTTTTGTGCACATGTAGGGCATGCATAAAAGTCTCTTTTAGCTACTGAAAGAGCCAGAGGGGAATATCAGAGTAATGCGAAGAAAAGCAATGTGGCAACTTCGCCGCTTTGCTCTTTCAAAGTATGGGGAGATGTACTGCTTTGTGAAGCAATGTCAAAATGTCACTTGAAGCAAAGCATCCTCTCATAGCTTTACAAGTCCTAGTATTTTGTTAAGTTTTATGAAACTAGTGCACACAACTATGTGTATGATGACGCTAGTTGTCCAATTTCCATATTGGGAAATTGGACAACCAGATTGGTTATACACAGACATCTGGGAGAAGGAGGAAGTAATGTATGTGACATCAGAAAACATAGCTGCCAAGAGTGGCCTTAGACCCTGGTCCTGCTTACATATTTTTCATAATGAGATCAAGAATAGGGCTATGCCTACTTCAAAAGTTATTAGGAAGATGTGTTTTGGAGTATTCAGGAGCATTAACATGGGATTCACATGGGAGTATGAGTTGATTCATTAGAGTGGCCATGTTTTTTTTCAGATGCACATGGAAATCTGCAAAAGACAGATTGAAGAGATGCTGCATTTGCCCTTCTGCATATTCCAACATATCTCTTCAGAATGTACATGTACAGTGTACTCAAATATGTACAGTTTTTTTTTCTTTTCATGGTGAAGTGTAAGCTTGTCTGAACGTGAGCGTTCTCCCAGTTTCAAAATAGGGATGCTCACCTTGCACTACATAAATACCAGCACACTACTGATAACTTCAAGGAGCCACTAGAACAAACCATGACCCTAGAAGACATGAAAATGTCAACAACCACCATCAAGACCACATCTCCAAGACTAGCTGAAAAAGGGAAACCAACCTGCAAACCAACCTGCTCTAGCTAAACCCTAGAGGTGAAGATGCAACTGAATCTGAGTGGCATGGTAAGTATCTCCAGCTGCCAGCTCTCCACCCCAGAATCCAGTATTCTCAAGAGAGGACTCAACTACAATATAGAGAATGCAAATCAATTAGAATTCTTTGAAGGCTTGGGACAGCACTCAGAATAACAGGGTAGACCACTGAGACCCAAGAAAACATAAGATAGATATTTACAGTATACCGCAGACCAAAAGGATACAGAACAGAACTACATCAAAGCAGAAGAAAAGACAGCCCTGGAAACTCTAAAGGAGGAGGACGAAAATATCACTATCCTCCCAGCAGATAAACAATGAACTGCTGTTATCATGAACAGAAAGCACAACTACTGAAGGTCAAAGAATCTATAACCCCACAAATACCATCCCAATATGGAAATTGGACAACCAGATCAAGAAATCTCAACAATCTTACCAATAAAGGACCAAAAAAAAAAAAAAAAAGGCAGACAAGAAGCAGTGGACTTGTCCTCCCACACTTCTATTGGATACACAAAGATACATAAGCCCAATATACCATTTTGCCAGTTGTATCACTACCAGGGATTCCTACATATAACATAGCCAAAAACTCATCAAAGCTTGGACATCTCATAGATAAGAACAAATAATCTATCAACCCACCACTACAGTGCTTCCAGAAAATCAAAAACCTAAGGATAGAAGAGAATAAAGTCATGGTCTTGTTTGATGTCACAGCATTCATCATGTCCATAGATCCAGAACTAGCAAAAGAATCCATTGAAGCATGACTACACAACACACCCAAGCTAACAGAACACACTAAGATTGAAACACTCATGAAACTCATCAATCTTTGCCTCACTATTTACTTTTAGTTTGATGGACAACAAATCAGAGGTATACCCATGGGACCACCACTCTCAGAATTCATAGCTAAGACCATGCTGCAATAGCACTCCCAAACATACATCCAAAAATTTGGATCTGCCATGTAGAAGACACTCTGTCATAATAAAAAGGAACAATTAGAGAAGACATGTGAGACAGTCAACATCTTTAAAGGAATAACATTCACAAGAGAAGAATAAAACAACATACTCCTCTTCCTGGATGTCTTCATCAGTAGAGGAGATGATGGCAAATTAGAGACCCACATTTATGAAAAAAAAACAACTCACACTAATCAAGTGCTTCAATGCCAAAGCAACAACCTAACTGCCCACAAGATGAGCTGCATAAGAACATTATTCAGACAAGCACAAACATACTGCAGTAACTCAGAATGCCAAAAAAAGGAAACTGACCACCTATATAACATCTTCCAACACAACAGATACCCTCACAGCATCATCAAAAAGTGCCTAATGACACAACCCAATGCAACATAACCATTACAATCTACAAAATGTATAATGTTTCTATACTTCAAAAACATCTCTGAGCCAACCAACAGACTACTACATCCATTCAGCATCCCTGTAGCACACAAACCAACGAAGTCCCTCTAAAACATCTTAAGCAAACCAAAGACGTTTTTCAGTAGCCAAAGAAGAAAAAACAGGCGTCATCTACAACACACAATGTAAGGACTGTAACAGCCACTATTTAGGACAGACTAGCAGACCACACCCATGAACACCAACTGGTAGTCAGAAGACATGCTGAAATATCTTTAATCTTGCAACATATGGACAGACTGTACTACAGGTTCTACCAGGAAAGTGTTAACATTTTAGATCAAGTCAAATCCAAAAATGCTAGGGAATTCCTGGAAGCTTGGCATTCAGACTAATCAGCTATCAATAGACACATAGAGATAAACCCATTTACATACCATTTAAAAGACACAATCATAAGCCTAGAAAGGAAACAAGCAGCATAGAACAAATCCCCTCCAGCAGCCAATACCCAGATAAACAGGCAACAGCATCAGACAAACAGTCAGGGAGGAAACAGTACCTAATAAAGGACCCGTCAAAGGAGGAAGCCACACCCCACCAAGACTGACAGGGCAAGTTATTATATATAAATAGCTAGCAAACACCTCTCTCCCTTGGACTGATGATGTTACCTAGCTGGGTAATCAGTGTCCGCAAGGAAACAACCAAGCTCAGAGAGCGCCAAGAACCCAGCAGTTCAGCCTGAGCTACATACAGTATATTCTCTTCTATTGGAAGGAATACTACATGCTAATCCTCAACTTTCCTTGAAACAAAAACAAGAGCCAAAGGAAACATTATTTCAGACAAATTTACATTAATTTCAAAATTTAAGAACATTAGAGAAAATCATCTTCTGTCATGTTTCCCAAGAGAGATCATGTTGTGTTTGCTACCTCTTTAAGGAAGACAGCAAAGAAAACTAAATAATTCATAGGCCTGTATATGGCCAGCAAGCAAGTCAGGCTGAAAGAAAACCAAGTTCTTTGTACAAATCCCAGAATGAGTCACTGACTTTTATTCCTGTTTTTTCACTGGAACAAATACCATCACCTCGTCAGACTAACACATGTATAATCAGAGAAGTCAGCCAAGTTGATTTAAAAAAAATCCCATGCTGAGCTTCTCCACTGTGAGGTCAACTGTTAATAAATGAACTTCTGAGAGGTCTTTAAAAATTGGATAGGTGGAGGAATTAAGCAGCAATTCTTTTGTTCTTTTTTTCACAAGTTAGCAACAAATGATACATGGATACTGACTGATCCTTTTGGTCTCTTATCATCTCAGGGTCTTTCCCCACTTCCACCTAACCATAGCACACACATGTTTAGGTAATGTACATATATATTTTTTCTCCATGTCCCCATGATGTTGCCTTTATCTTAACCCCAGCCCATCAGTCATTCAGCTTAAGTTCTCCTTAACAGTATCAGTGTTAAAATAGTATTACCCCCTTGCCTGACATTTTTCAATAGCAGCTTCAACTCCCATTTCCATATAGGGAGGTGGGATAGGATCAGCAATGGGAATAGCAAATTTCATGCCGGTATAACTTTTTAGTGACTTGTGGATAGGTAGATAGCAATCAGTTTCAAGTAGAAGCCATGTGTCATCAGTACAATTGGGAGAAATGTTCCCCCCCACACACACTTTCAACACTTACCGTATTTTTCCGACAATAAGACGCCCCCATGTACAAGACGACCCCCACTTTTCCAACCCAAAATTAAGAAATCAATATTTTAAAGATAGTACAGAACACATTTTTATTTAGTAATTAGTTAACATTTACCTGATACACTCGGTGGGAGGAGGTCCAAACCATCTCTCTGCAGCTCTGTTTCCAGGCTCTTTTGCATAACTGATTATATTCAAGCACGAGTGAAACTGCTTGTCTCTGCAAACAGACTTCCTCCAGTTGGTTTGTTCAGCATCAGCTGACGTCAGTTACATCAGGCTCGTGATTGGAGGAAGTCTGTTTGGGAGACAAGCTATTTCACTCGTGATTGGAGGCTAGCAATAGGAGGAAGCCTCTCTGCAGAAACAAAGTATGGGCAGTTTTGCAACCGCGTGATTCTCAGCTGACTTCCTTGAATAAGACAGCCTTCAATTTTTAGGGTAAGGATTTTAGAAAAAAGTATCGTCTTATAGTCGGAAAAATATGGTACTGTTGTAGTTATAGGGTCACTAACGCAAGGCAATCCATATCCATATGAATACTATATATAATCATAGTGTGTGTTGGAGCTGTGCAAAGACTCTTCAACCCACTTTACTGTTGGATCTCCAGTTCAGAAAGTAGGCCAATATATTAATTTTTGTGCTATAGTAGATCGTCCCAACCATAGCGTATATTGAACATTATTCAGGGAAACTAGGTGCCACCCTCCCATTCTTTAGCATAAATAAAGAGCTATAACTTTATAAATATAAAGTTTTAAAAAGTTTAGGGTTATATAAATTATAACCCTTATATATTATATAAGGATTATATAATTTATAATTTATATAACCCTAAACTTTTTGAAACTGTATATATAATATATAATATATAAGGCTTATACATAATGTATAGGGGTTATAATTTATATAACCCTAAACTTTTTAAAACTGTATATATAATATATAATATATAAGGCTTATATATAATGTATAGGGGTTATAATTTATATAACCCTAAACTTTTTTTAAAAATGAAAATATTATATGTAGAGCACATATACCAAGTTTTATAGAACTATGCACTTTTAAAACCTATTCTTCTGAAGTGCCCCTAACAATTTTTTTTTCCCACTTTGAAGTGCCCCTAACAATTTTTTTTCCACCTGAATGCAATGAAACTTTCAGGTAAACTAAATTACAATTAAAGAATGAAGTCTGCCAAATTTAAGATTAATTGGGAATTTGAAACTACTTGATTAATTTACTCATATTTTCCATAGAAGAAAATCTTGCTCTTCAGCTAGTCAGATGAAGAAAACATCCACATTTTTTCTTTCTTTCCAAAGACGGGTAGTGAGAACCTATGAGTACTATCAGCAGAAAAATGCTGTGATTGGAGCAACCAATTATAGTCTGACTGAAGGGGTGAAAAGGCAGTCTTGTCTATCACCGCATCCAATATTACTGTCCTTCCTATCCCCACCCATGTGTTCTAGTGTGCTTCCAAGTGCCATAAGGCAATTTTTCAAAAAATATTTTCACCCATTTTTGTACACAATGTTTACCTTTCTGTCCAGAACCCTGAGCTCCCAGATAGCATATTGGGAAGAGTGAGTGTGTCTCTCATTATCAGACTGTCAGGCTGCTAGGATCTGCAGGAGAGGATCTGCAGGATCCTCAATCGATGACCCTATTGTCAGAGGCCTGTCTTCCTGGCACATGGAGAACACCTTTCCTCACACTGCTTGGTTCCCATATCTCTTTCAGTAACCCTTTAATGATTAAGGTACTATTAATTGACTTTTTTGGCTTTTACATTTTATAAGCCACTCTGAATACTTGGTGGAATAGAAGGGAGGAGTACTGAGTAAATGAATTTAGTAAATATAAGAGGCGGAAGGATTTTGAAACAGACAGAAAAATAAATTTCTTTACCACCTTGACTGAAGCTTAGAAGCTTCCTGAATATTCTGTGCTGGATTTAGAGATTGGGTTGAGATGGAACACTGCCCTTGATCACACGTATTTGGAAATAATGTCACTTACAAGCAGCTAACATTACATTTAACCTGAGTTTGGGGAGGGGCAGCTGAATTTCCAAATGGTTCTTCCCAGTGGCTAGTGCTGTGGAATGGCTGTCATGTGGATGAAACCATGTTTTGTTTTTTTTAAAGCCTAGAGAAGTTGAATGGACATTGTGGTACTCATCATACAGATGAATACCAACTGTTTTTATTGCCATGTATCAATCTGTATGGTACTGTTGTCTTCTGAAGGTCAAGATAAAACATGCATGATGAACACAATTGGTAGTTCAACTAAGCTGCTTCCAGATGTCCTTCCTTTCTCTTTCAACTTCTCATGCTTTACTAAATCTCTCTGTATAAGCTATTCAGGGAATTTGATTATGAATAAAGCTGGTTGAGTATTGCAAAATTCCTGCCAGCTCTTTGTTTGTATGTGTAATCAAACTCATTTCCAGACCTTTCTCATACGCAGGCTTTCAGCAAACAATCCAGCCTATAAGTTTAAAGGGTTAGATATTTGCAGAAGATAATTTCAAAGTGTCATGCATATTTGCACAAAAACTCATTTAAGATTTGCATATATTCATATTCATCATAGAAATGTCTGCAGAGTTATCCAAGTAGGAAACTAGGGCAATGTAATGTGAGCTGTCCAACCACATATAACTGATTTTTTGTGTGTGTGGGGAGTACCTTCAAGTCATTGTTGACTCCTGGTGACTCCCTGGACTAGTCCCTGTGGTTTTCTTGGCAAGAGTTTTCAGATGTGGTTTGCCATTGCCTCCTTCTTAGGGTTGAGAGAGTGAGTGGCTGGCCTAAGGTCACCCAGCTGACTTTGTGCCTAAGATGGGACTAGAACTCACAGTCTCCCAGTTTCATTTAGAATGTTGAGTCACACCATGTAGCTTCTTACATTCTCACCAGGTTTGAAGATGCTTTCAATTTTAACTCATATGAGGGCTGTGCAAATCATTAAAATAATCTATGCAGGCACATCCATGCTCAAAAGACTTTGGGGGAAGGAATTGAAGCAGTCACATCATTCCCTTGAACAGTTGTTGATGCTTCATAGCTTAGAAGAATGGAACCAGAAAGATTGTCTAATGATTTACCCAGACCTATCCCTTGCTATCAAACTTTTATCTAGAGCAACCTAATATGAGGAGAAAGTGAGAAAGTACCTGTAAATTCAATGGGCAGAACAAACATTTTCAGTGACCAACCCCATGTTTCTAAGAAGTCCACAACCATAGTATTTAGCAATGGATATTCCTTTGATCCAGGAAGTACCCATGTAGCCCACACAAATAGTTTTATTCTCCATGAATGTAACTGCTTTTGCATTTGTCTGAATGGGTGGCCATTAAACATCTTCTACATCATCTGTGGAATTATGCACTGAGGAAAAAAAAAATCACTTCGTTTTATTTGTCCTGATTATCGTGAGTTCACAGATTCTTTTTTTTTTTATAAATTTTTTATTTTTTACAACAAACACAAACAAACAATAACATAAAAAGCATAAAAAAAACCATCTTCCATTTTAAACCGTGTGTCAGCCAGTTACCAATCATTTGTGCCATCCTTTCATAATCTTCACTCATCATTTATATAGAATCTCATGTCATCTATCCAACACATATTTATATATTTATCAATTATTAATTATTATTCATTTGTTACTAGTCTATAACACCAGCTTTCATAATAGGATTTATATCATTTTTATCCATTGATTATATATATATATATATATATATATATATATATATATATAATAATTTATATCAGTTTGTCAAGTTTCTATTATATAATTTGCTGATCTATTACATTACTATATCTTTTCATCCAACCATTGATAAAACAAATCCCATATCATATAGAATTGTTTATCTTCTTGCTCTCTAATTTCAAATGTTAATTTACTCATCTCTGCACATTCCATAATTTTCTTAATGACTTCCTCCTGCATAGGTACTTTTTCATTTTTCCAATTTTTAGCAAATACAATTCTAGCCGCTGTCAGAACATTTACAATCAAATATTTCAGTTCTTTACTATATGTTTCAGGTATAATTCCTAATAGGAATGTCTCTGGTTTAAAGTCTATATGTTGTTTTATCATTTTTTCCAACCATGTGTGGATTTTAATCCAATATCTTTTAGCTTCTGGGCATGTCCACCACATATGGTAGTATGTACCGGGCTTCTGATGACACTTCCAACATTTATCAGACTTGTTCTTGTACATTCTCGCAATCCTTGCTGGAGGTAAATGCCACCTGTAAAACATCTTATACAAGTTTTCTTTATATGCAGTTGACATTGTCATTTTATAGTTTTGAGACCATAATTTTTGCCACTTCTCTAAATCAATTCCGTATCCAAAATTTTTCCCCCATGCGATCATTGTATCTTTAACCTGTTCTTCCTCCATCTTAAATTCTAGTAAATGTCCATAAAGTTTTTTAATCACCTTTTCATCAGTACCCATCAAAATTTTGTCTAAAACAGTCAGCTCATCATAAATACCTTCTGCTTTAAAATCTTTATCGAATCTAGATTGTATTTGCAAATATGAGAACCAGTTCATTTTTATACCTTGTTCTTCCAACGCTTGCATAGTTTTAAGTTCACCCTTTTCATTCAATATCTCAGTATATCTAACTGTTTGTTCCTTTTTATATGTTATTGAATAAGAAAAGGCTTCAATAGTGGATATCCATCGTGGAACTTTTAAATAATATTGTCTTCTTGTCTTCTCCCAGTTTAAAAACAATGCCTCTCGAATATAGTGCCTTCTAAAGTAGCCCTGTGTTTTCGTTCCCTTATACCATAAGAAAGCATGCCAGCCCAACAACAGGTCATGTCCCTCTAAGGTCAATAGTCTATTATTTCTTAAAGTTATCCAGTCCTTTACCCACATCAGATTTGTCGCCTGGTAGTATAATTCCCAGTTAGGCAAGGCAAACCCACCTCTTACTCTTGCATCTTGTAGTAATTTAAGCTTTATTCTTGCCTTTTTACCCTGCCAGATGTATTTCAATACAATTTTATTTAAATCATCAAAAAACTCTTTCCCTAAACGAATTGGAATTGTCTGGAATAAATATAACATCCTAGGCAATATATTCATCTTAATAGTGGATATTCTCCCAATCATTGATAATTGTAAATTCTCCCATTTTGTCAGATCTATTGCAATCTGTCGTTTAAGTTTAACATAATTATCCTCCTTCAATGTACTACATCTTGGTGTAATATATATCCCTAGGTATTTAACCCTGTTTGTGACCTGTATTTCCAAGACTTCTTCCAATTCTTTCTTTTGCCTTGCTAGCATATTCTTTGTTAATATCTTTGTTTTATCTTTGTTTATTTTTAATCCTGCTACTTTTCCATATTCTTCTATCTTTTCAATTAATTTAGGTGCTGTTTCCAGTGGGTCCTCTAGTATAAATACTAGGTCATCTGCGAAGGCTTGCAATTTGTACTCTTCCTTTTTGATCTTCATTCCTTTTATTTCTTTCTCTTCTCTTATATTCCTGTTCAACACTTCTAATGTTAAGACAAACAACAAGGGCGATAGTGGACAACCTTGTCTCGTCCCTTTTGTTATGTCTATCTGTTCTGTTAAATCTCCATTTATCATGATTTTTGCAGTCTGCTTATGATATATTGTTTCAATGGCTTGGGTAAATTTTCTACCAAAGCCCATTTGATAGCTATCAGCTTGTTGAAGAACTTGACATGTTAACATTTTATTAAGAATATTGATTTTTTTTATCTTATATATTCCAAAGTAGATAGAGAGAAATATTTTCCCTCTCTCATACTATAAGAATCTGTGAGTTCACAGATTCTTATAGTATGAGAGAGGGAAAATATTTCTCTCTATCTACTTTGGAATATATAAGATAAAAAAAATCAATATTCTTAATAAAATGTTAACATGTCAAGTTCTTCAACAAGCTGATAGCTATCAAAAGGCTAAGTAGATCACCTTGTCATTGCTGAGTCTAGTGAAAGCGTTCAGGCACCTTCTATTTAGCTATATGCCATTAGTGCTGTAGTTCATTTTTTTTTAGATTTTTTTTATCCCACCTTTCTTATTTTTATAAATAACTCAAGGTGGCAAACATACCTAACACTCTTTCCTCCTCCTATTTTCCTCACAACAACCACCCTGTGAGGTGGGTTGGACTGAGAGAGAGTGACTGGCTCAAAGTCACCCAGCCGGTTGTCATGCCTAAGGCAGGACTAGAACTCACGGTCTCCTGGTTTCTAGCCTGGTGCCTTAACCACCAGACCAAGCTGGCTCTTTTTATATTCCATGTTTTTATAAAATATATATTATATTTATATTTTTTGTATTTTTATATTTTATATTGAAAGAAAACGCAATCCTTCCCCGAACTGGATGCAAAATGCAATCCTGCCGTCTTTGTTATCATCACTGGATCAGCATCTGAAAAAGAAGCAGCAGTTAACTTCATATCAATTGGGAGACTACATGTTCTAGATGTGGCAAAGAGACAGATTTTGTGGCAAAGAGTCTGTGTTAAGAGCCATAAATCAAGGACCCCATTAGAAGAGATGCATCCCTGGATTTAAACCTAAGTAAAAACAAAATTGCAAAAGGATGAAGGATCCCCAGAATCCTTGAAGGTGGTTCAAAATTACAATACTAAATGCTCAGGTAGAAGGTATATCTCATACCCGGAAAGGTTCTCCAGAATCCAAGAGGATACCGTAGAGGCTAACAAGCAGAGACTGAAGGGCTATTAGAAGCAGGAAAGCTTCCTTCAAAACACTTGCCAGAACAATGGCGATCAACTCTGGCAAAAGAAATGCAAGGAGCCAATTAAAAAATGGGATGAGTTGAGTTATCAGTGGTGATCTCATTACTAGGATTGCTCTGATTTGCTGAACATAACTGACATTCACTGAAACCCAGTCGTCTTCCTTCCTCCCTTCTGCTCTAAAGCATTTTATATAAACAATAAATGCATTTTCCCCCCTGTAGCTAACATGGTGCCATTCTTAGCAGCTCCCTCAGAACTCCAGAAAAAGAAAAGGTGACTGGCACATTTATTTTATATTACATCCCTTCCTTAATCTGAATGGGATCGTGGAGGCCCAGATCTAGCTTCATATCCATTATTTTCTTGTCAAAGAAATACCATACTCTGCCTTGAGTGAATTTAATGCACAAACATGATATATAGAGAGATATACCCTTAATTAACTTACTTTCAGGGAATACTGATATAGAAACACTCTAAATGGGATACTTCCTTGTCATCCTATTAAAGCTTCTGTATCAATAACATCTATATCTACTAGTGTGTTAAGGATACACATGGTTTTATTTTATCTGGATCTCTTAAATAAAAGGTATTTAATTCTCTTTGTTATATATGAGAAACATGGAACTTTAAAAGCTTCAGAAAAAAAAATCCATCAAGTACTTTGAAACACAGCAGATACTTGAATTAATTTGGGCCTATAAGCAATATAGGACACTTAAGGCAATTGTTAAATTATTAATAATAAAACTATTCCCTGAGCTCTTTTTACAAATAAGTAATTTATAAAATTTCTCAACATTCTAAATTGGAATGGGGAATGAAGAGCGTTCACTTCATTTAGTGAACTGGTAACAATTAGCAAGAGAGATTGTAGCTGAAATTAACTAATTTCAACTACATGCTGAATCTATATTAAGAGAAGCTGGAAGAAGATAAATGTGGTTTTAAAATTGGAGGAAGAAACATCAGTAACTTGCACTATGCTGATGGCACTACCCTGATAGCTGAAAATGCAAAGGATCTGCAAGCCGGAGTACTAAACGTCAAAGAACACAGTGAAAAAATAACGAAGACCTAACTAATGACAACAGATAGAACAACCAACCTTAGAATTGACAATGAAGATATCGAAGTGGTGGATAGCTTTTGCCTTTTAAGATCAACCATCAATAGTAAAACAGGAAGTTTTCTTTGCTTCTTAAATACAGAGACTAATTTCACCATTTTGAGTCTGCAAATAAACCAGGAAAGTGGCTAGCATATAATTTAGGAGAAGAAAAAGAAAAGAAAATGATATTGAAATTACAGGAGGGAAATACTGTATAAATGGACAATGTGGCCTTACAAAAAGCATTCCATCAGTATTATACCAATTTGTATAAAGAAGTGATATCTCTCTAGAGAAAATAGATGAATATTTAAAGAAACAAAATTTCCCGAGGATTGCAGAGGAACAGAGACAGATTAGGAATGGACCTATAACAATAAGGGAAGTTTCTGAAGCTATAAAAAGCATTAAATTAGGAAAGGTGCCTGGACCAGAGGGATTATTACATTCTTATTATAAATTTCTTGAGAATGAACTTTTACAACCTTTACAAAATACAATAAACTCTATTTTACAGGGTGGAAAGATGCCACAGAGCTGGAAAGAGGCCAGGATAGCACTAATACCTAAAGAGGGACAAGATTTGACTTTAACAAGAAACCATAGGCTGATGTCATTATTGAATAATGACTACCAGTTGCTCACAATGATTCTAGCTGATAGACTGAAAATAATTTTGCAAGAATTTATTCATGAGGATCAATGTGAGTTTTTACCTAAAAGAGAGTTAAAAGAAAATGTTAGAAATGTGTTTGACGTTTTGGAATACTTGGAGCAACATAATGAAAAACAAGCCACATTGATTTTCTTAGGTGCAGAGAAGGCCTTTGACAATTTGAACTGGGCTTTCTTGTTCAAGGTTTTGGAAGATATGAATTTTGGAGAGAGCTTTATAAAATGGGTAAAATCAATTTATACTTCACAGAAAGCACAAATAATTGTTAATGGAGATCTAACAAAACCCTGTGAGATACAAAAAGGAACAAGACAGAGATGCTCACTGTTTCCTCTCTTGTTTATTTTGGTTCTTGAGATATTGAATAGAGATATAAGACAAGATGAGAGGATTGTGGGAGTAAAGATTAAAAAAGAAACTTATAAGTTAAGGGCTTTTGCAGATGACTTGGTGCTGGTTCTTTTATTGACCATTAGAAAGATTTAAAGATGACAAAAGAATTTATGGTGTTGGCTATTGCAAGACTGAATTTGAAATAGAATTGTGTACAAATGATGAACACGTAATTGCTAAAATGTATAAATTTTTGTTGAAATTTGAAACAAAAGAAGAAGTGAAAGAATGTATGATAAAGTGGGCTAAAAATTTGTTTGTAATATACAGATGGAGCAATGGAAAAATATATGGCTGAAAGGACTGAAATTTACACTATGTTATAATCTTAAAAGGAATTTTTATAAAATGATGTACCACTGGTATATGTCACCAGAGAAATTGTCTCAAATGTATAAAGGCACTTCAAATTTATGCTGGAAATGTGAACAACATGAAGGGACATTTTATCATGCTTGGTGGACGTGTAAAAAAGCCAGAAAATTCTGGATTCAAATGCATACATTGATTCAGAGGATTTTAAAATTAATATACAGTACAATTGAAACCAGAGTTTTTTCTGTTGGAATTGATGGACAAACTGCTGGAAAAAAGTCATGGAACTTTTTTTTGTATATCATAACTGCAGTGAGATTATCGTATGCACAAAGATGGAAAGATTTGGCACTACCCACAATGGAGAAATGGTTGGTGAAGATGATGGAACTTGTGAGATGTCTAAACTGACTTCTTTGATCAGAGAAAAGACAATATGTACATTTATTGATGACTGGAAACCCCTTATAGACATCTTGCGTGAAACAGAAAAAAATGAACTTATGATTTATGGTTTTGATGATTAGACAGGATAGATTACAGAAACAAGAGATTTATGTTGTAACCATAGAGTAAGAGGTAAATTTATAATTGTACTTAAAACCATTGTGAAGAAGATCGGAAACTATTTCTTGGTATCTTTTTTCTTTCTCTTCTATTTTACTTTTTTCCTTTCTTGCACTTTTAGCTTTTTCTTTGATTTCTTTCTTTTTCTTTTCTTTTTCTTACTTTATATTAGTTTTTATTTTCCTTTTTAAAAATCGTTAACAACAAAAAAAGAGATTGACTTTGTATGAGTAAATACATATTAGAATAAAAGCTATGAATAGTTTTGGCAATGATGACATTAGGATGGCCTACAAAAGCTGCAAATATCCATACTTTACAAAGCTTCCATTTATTTCCTTCAAAGTTTTTTTTCTGCAATATCAATAGAAAAGACACGTTTATACATTGGATATTGAGGGCATCAATTAAGTGGAAAAGTTGAGAAGTACAAATTCAAGTTTCCTGCAGCATTAACAGCAAGCAATTGGGGAAAAAAATCAATCAAAAACTCATTGTTTTCAAAACTGATGGATAATATTATTTACCATAAAAAGCAAGTTCTTGTCATATCTGTAAAAATATACATTGAAATATGTATGGTACCCTTTTATTTCGATTTTTAAAAAACTTACAGTGTAATTCCATGCACATTTATTTAGAAGTAAGTTCTACAACATCCAGTAGAACTTATCCCCTCTTAATAATAATTCTGTCCTTTCCCTATTTCTTTTGCAGCCTCTTCTGAATTATTGTAAATTGGGGAATGCAAATTTTAATTAAAAAACAATAACAACAATTACAAGCACATAAGTCTTTATATTTATTTCTCTTGTTTTAAATCCCTGTGCTGTATTCTGAAGACTAGCGTCTTCAGGAAATTATGAAGCACTTAAACATTTTCTCCTTCATAATGAGGAAGGATGCCTTAAATGGCATTGTTGTTTAAAAAAGAAAAAAGAAAGAAAAAATTATATAATGGCTTTGTAGAAAAAATGAACCAATAGAGGTAGTACTTGCCTTCAGTTGCTCACTTATTTTAATTAGCACTCTTAACAAGAGCTGAAAGAGCTCAGATAAATTCTTATGGAAATATGAAAATATGTTGTTTATAGATTTCTCTGAGATATCCTAAAAGTTCTTCTTGAAATTAATAGATTAATCCTTTCTTCTCTGGAAGTTCCAAAGCTGGTTGCTAGAAAGAAGAAAGCCTTTTGGAGATAAAAGTAAATAAATTGGTCTGCTGTGAACTTGTCTATAGTTATAGTAAGGAGATGCACCTTACTAAAGCAGGGTCTAACATTTTTTTCAAAATTTCTTTGCTGCCACCTAGTGGGGATCTGCATTTTTGCAGTCCAGATCTGATGCACCATCCCAAAGTATAAAAAGTGTGCTTACCAGTATCTGCTGCAGTGCATAGGGCCAAAAATGTAAGAGTTTTTAAAAGCATCTTTGGGGATTTGAGAGTTTTGAAGGAGCCAGTTGAATGCCTGAAACCTTGTTTATAGATAGATCACAGAATCTATTTCACTCTTCAAACTCCAGAAATCCTTTCATAAAATGAAGTATGGCCCTCAATGTACCATACAAAGCTTGGCGTGGCCCTCACTTCAATGAAACAGAAACAAAATAAAACAGCTTTGGGGGGGTTGATTGGAAAAGAACAGATGGTATTTGTTTACTTCCTTTTAGTCTTATTATGTTCATCGGGCGAGGGTTGTCAATATATTTCATAGTTAAATTGACATTTTATGTGTGTTTGGTTTTATTTGATTTTTATTGTTATTTATAATGTGTCTTTTTACTCTCCATAAGCTTACTTTGTCATTGCCCCATTATCTACTCTATTTATGTGTAGACATTTTTTTCAAGCTTTTCAGTATTATATTACATTATCAAATTATAAACTGGACAACTTTCAGTTCTCCTGGTGTGGATCAATGGGCAAAGGACCTTTTGAAGCTTGCAGCTCATGAAGAAGATAATTTACGTAAAATGTTGTGAAAACATCAGGCAGATGAGGAGCAGAAGATATGTTTCTTCTCCTTGCATTCTGCGCAGTCAATGCAATTCTGTTTTATTTTATTTTTAAAGATAGAACTAGGATAGGCAAATCAAGAGATGTCAAAATAATTGATTCCTAGAGGCCCCAATATGCCTACCTCTTTTTAAGACTGGAAAAGCTCTCTGCCAGACTGACTTTTATTTAAGATCCTTTTCTTTATTTTAGAAATAGTTAACAGTAAAAATAAGGCTGATGCATTATTGCCTTTATTTCTAAGAGGACCTGTGGGCCTCACATCAGCCTCATAGGCACTCTTCAATGGTAGGTTTTCTTAGAAAGTAAAAAGGATGGGTGTTTTGTGTGGAAATGTGCCTAACTATCCAGGAAATGAGACAAAGGTAAACTGGCATGGTAGAGTATATCTGAGAAAGGAAGTAGAGGGGTGGCAGAGAACAGGTTTTTGATCATGTGGTCTTGTAACAGAATATGGCCATCAGAGCAGATATGTTATGGATAGGCAGAATCTCCATCTATGATTACCATTTTGTGCAAATCCTCACAGTATACTCTCAGAATTGTAATTTTGGAATTAAATGCTCAGTGCTACTCAGATTTGATAGCTCTCCAGCAAAGGCAAGGTAGGGAGAAGAGAGCACCTGAGGAAATAATGAGAGCTGAGGGGAACAGCCTCAAGCTTGGCCATCTTATAAATGGGACATTTCAAGTGGCCATGCCCACTATTGGCAGCCATTTTATGTGTGAAACCCCAATCTGTAGTGATCATTTTGTGAGAGGATGCAGAGCAGGCTCTAACAATTCCTAACATGCCTAAAAGTCCTAATAAGTTGCTTGCTCTCAGGACATGGCCGTGTCATGAACCCAAGGGTGGAGGAATGCAAACATGGGGGAAAACGTGTTTTTTCAAAAAAATTAACTATGCAGTTAGTAAGGGGAGGAATAGTACAATCACAAAGAAGGAAGAAGGGAAGGAAACAGCATAAATGAGAGTAGGATTTTGAGAATTAGCCTCAGAAAGTAGAGATAGAGACATTACAGTAAGGACCCCAGTGTATAGTTTTTGTCACTCACCCTATCTGTGAAGTCTTCTTCAGCTACAACTCTCCACCCTTCTAATTGCTTTTGTCTTGTTAATATTCTTGGTTCCTGCATGCCCTTTTAAAATGAGACAGCACTCAGGTTTTCTACAATAAATGGATTTGATGAGCCATTTTATTGCCCACATGCTTTTACTAATTTTCATAAACAATTCACATAAAGTATAATACAATCAGCTTTTCTTTCTACATTTGATCAGATATTACCAGGGGATTCAGAAAAATAGACTTCAATTTTATTTTCTCTCTCGTGTGTAGGATGATCTGTGGCACGTAATTTAGAACTGGCCTTTTTTTTTTTTTTCTTTTGCTGTGTTTTATATAATTTCAAACACTGATATCAGTTGGGGGCTATAGGAACATCTTTAGAGGCAGACTGTAAAATTGCAGTTTATTCTAACACAATGTGGATAAGTGTCAACTTTAATAATTTACTCAACATATTGCTGATTTGCTACATTACCCACGAGAACTGTATTTCCTTTGCATTGTGTGTAGGACAATTCAATATTATGCCTCCTAAAGGAATGAAGAATCGAGTTGTGCTGAGGATATACAGTATGTAAATGGCATTTGGCAGCAAATGACAATCTTTTCTAAAAGTGGACATAAAGCTTTGTAATATATGAGATAATTGATTATTTTACTAGCATTGTTATCCATTTTTTTCTAATGAGGGAAGAACATTGGCCCTGTTCTGTTGGCCATAGCTATGATATCAGATGTACTGCTAAGGATGTGTGGATATGTATAAATCCAGACTATATGGGTACTGCAGATTTTCATATATTAATCTATTTCTTATGATGGTAGATACAGATATTAAAAAATGGAAAAATCTATAGTAGCTGCTGTTTGTCATTTCCTCTACAATGCATTATTTTAGGTGTAATTTATGCAAAGTGCATAACTAATGTTCATCTGCGCTTCTCTTAATGCTTCTACCTAATAAACATTTAGTACCCACTTTCCGAAGTATGCATTCTCAAATACACACTTTTTCTCTACATTTTTGGAGGGCACCAATAGGCTTAACCATGCCTCCTCTTGGATGATCATGGCCTGATTTTAGGAGGTGAAGCATAAGAGTTAATCCCAAATAGGTGTGCACAGGTTTACCGTCTTAGCCTGCATACTCCAAACAATCTGAGGAGAAAAGCACGTGACAGATTGTGTACCGAAAGGAGAAACTTTATTTCCGTCAACCAAATTTCCATGTTCTATTTTGATAGCCTGCTTGAAAACTCATTCATTCACTAGTGGAAATGGGCTCTTGTGAGTGGCTTGTCACGCATTTGGACTCAAGGCTCAGGATGGAAATTCAGGGAACCTGCTGCTTTACTGCTTAATGCACATCCCTGTGCATATTCATGAGTGCATATTAGCAGATTGACAAGCTCAGATGAACTGCTTTTCCCCCATCATGAACATATTTGCCTATTAAAATATAATCTAATAAACACAGAAATGAAATGAGCTCTTAATGAAGGGAAGATAAAAACTTTCTTTTCTGTGCCATCCTATTTTTCCCCTGGAAACAGCACTGTGCTAATGGCCTCAAACAGCCGTTTAACCACCCGTAGAGAAGGGGAGAGGGGGAAGGGTTTACAAATTGGCGTGCCATGGACTATTGACATGTTTTTGTTTGTATGCTCGGAGATGTGAATTAGTCATCTTGGAGTAATCTGCTGGCATGTTCTGATGTATTTGTTATGCATGGGGGTGTTATTTTAGTGGTCCTTGGGGTGTCTTTCAGTTCTTTGGAGTGTCCTTGGGGAGCTGCCAAGTAAGAAGGGAGGGTCCGTGGTTGGTTCCCATAGCACCTTACCACTGTTTTCTTTGCACTGAAGACAGGAGACTGAGCCTGACAAGGGAGGTGTTGTAGACTAGCACAGAGCTAAGCTTGAAAAATTCAAAGTAGGAAGAGGTGAGAAAGAAAGTTAACCATGTTTCAATTCTCTTTGATATAAGAGGGGCAGAAGGGAAAGAGGGAAACTGTCAGGTTCCAAGTTTCTGTTATGATAACCTAAAACATAAGGCCTGGTAGTCCTTGAAGGGTTTGTTTCCTGACCTGGCTTATCTTGAAGACCTATATAAATTTGATGATAGATAGATAGATAGATAGATAGATAGATAGATAGATAGATAGATAGATAGATAGAGACAGACAGACAGACAGACAGACAGACAGACAGACAGACAGACAGACAGACGCCTGCTCCAGTATCATCCCCTGTGGGAGATGAAAGAAACACAGAAATTTAAGTATCACAGAGTCACGCAGTCTCACCCTTTCTGGCATTTCACAAGGCTCTAAAAGTGGCCTTGTTCCAGTAGGTCTATTTCAGCTGGCCATTTATTATGTGGTATCAGTGCTGGCTCTAGAAATTTTGGCACCCTAGGCAAAGTCTGACATCCTCTCTGGTTTGGCTCATCTTCCGAATTTGGTTAGGAATTTCAAAAAGGTGCCCACTTGTTTCTTTTTTTCTTTGAGTTTTTGAGCTTTACGCTTATGATTTTCAGACCTGGACAATTTTTTCTTCTCAGACATTTTCACCCTATTTACACTGCAGAATTATACTTAACCTGTGAGTGGGCGTGCTGGCTCATGGAGTGCACTGTTACTGCTTTTTGTTTTTATTGTGTGTTTTGGAAACCTTCAATTTTGGCACCCCCTAAGATGTGGTGCCCCTAGGTCAGTGCCTACTTGGTCTTAGCCTAGAGCTTATCCTGTGTGGTATTTATTTATTTAAAAAATTATACAGCCATCCATCTCAACCTAGTGTGTCTTTAGTGGTTCACAACAAAAAGCATAAAAACACAGTATTTACATGAGAAAAGGGAAGTGAGTCTACTTTGTATTGTACAAGGATAGAATGGCATTGTTTGTGGAAATGTTGAAGAAGGCTATTGCTATAAGAGATGTCAGCCTCAGATAAGGACATTCTAGAGCAGTTTTCTTCAACCTGGTGCCTTCCAGATGCATCAGGACTGAAAGTCTCAGGATTCCTACACAGAACGAATGATGGCGAACACACACAATCCTTGTTTTCTGTCCTTCAGTTATGTGAATTCCAAAAAGTTTTAGCTGCCTTTGGAAAGGGGGAAGCATGTTTATTGTGATTCATTTTTTCCCCTTCTCTATCCTTAACCATGAAATCAGCTTTCTATAAAATATACTTTTGTTAGTTTTAATCTAGTTTTTTCTTGGGCTAAAGAAGATGGTTAAATATTATCATTACACAAAGAAATGGGATAAACTTTTTTTTACTAAGGGGAATAAATCTTGAAAATGGTTATATGTTGTCATTTAGAAGAATAATCTGAATGGGATGAAATAGGGGCAGGAAAGATAAGCATACTGTGCTGTAAATATGGAATACGGATGTGACATTAATAATCAAATTTTATCAATCATCTTTTCATAATATCATATGAGGAACTAGAACCAGTTTGTACCTTACTTAACCTATGTGGGAACATCTACATCCACTGTAGTCCTATCTGCAGGAACAAACTGCATAGATTGGAGAGAATGATATGTGGTCCTTTGAATGAAAAGCAACTATATTATTCAAATAGATGTTGTAGAAGTATAATTGGATCCAGCTATTTAGAAGCAGTTTTTATATTACTCTGGTAGCTGAATAATTACTATTACCTGCATTCTAATATAGTTTCCTGAAAGTAATAAACACTTAAATTCAGAAGAATGGGCTTAAGATCAAAGTGTATTGCACACACTCTGCATGCCACTGCAAAGATAAAATCTCAGCTTCTTCATAATGGGTACATTACTCTGGTTGCCCTGGCTAATATGAGTACCCTTCAGTGTATACCCGTGTCATGAAATGGCTGGTTTTGAACTTTTTTTTTTTTAAGTGAGGAAAATAAAATAAAACTCCATGTAATATGAAGTTCAGACTGAAGTAATTAGGATAAGACAATCAGTGTCTTCCAGGATAGGCAGAGTGAATTCCAGTCCTCTCTTGTTTACTTTTGATTGCTTTATCATTAATGTACCATACATTAATTTTGTGTGCTAGTTTTCATCAATGTAATTCTTTGGTTGCTATGGCAATCAACTCCAATTTTCTTCCACTCTGGCAATTGTATTTTTAAAATCTCCTGCTCTCAAAGAGATAAGCTTGCTATGTATTTCTCATGGATTCCAAGAATTACCTGGTGAAGCTGATTCACAGCCAACCTGTACATTAAAATTGCATTCTGTTCTTTGCAACTGAACTTTACAAGTTGCTGGCATCTTATTTATTTCTTTTTCTAGATGATCTATTTAATACTCTTTCTTCTGCTATAATTTATTTGTCAATGCTAATTTCTTGCAGCATAAAATAAATTACAATCATTTTCATTTCATAGGTTCCAGGAAAGCTGATAGTAAAAGTAACCTTAGTATTATTTCCAAAACCAGAAGTAGCTCCAGGGATGGGACATCGTGGCACAAAGAAAGCTCATTTTAAAACTTTATTGATTAATATAATTATATAGATATGGAAAGATGTTAGACTGAATATAGTAGGTTAGCTATACTTGATCTCATCATCACTGGGGGATTCTAGGAACTGGAGGTAAATCGTTATAAGCCTTCATTTGTGTAACCAGGATAAGTCAAGACTGAGAGTGAGAAGTAAAATGGTCATCACTGCCTATGTTCTAACCAAAGGCCCCACATTGGGGTACCACTGTAGGAGAATCAAATGAGGATTTTCAAATTTTCTTGGGAGAGGGTGTACCAAGAATGTGTGCCAGTAATGATTATTAAATCATAGAATCCTAGAGTTGCAAGAGGTCATTTAGCCACTGAGTCTAGTTCCCTGCTTAGTACACAAATCCAGATAAAAGCATCCCTGACAGATGACTTTCATTTTAACACAACTAGGATAGGAGAGATCAAATAAGTGATTCCACTATCAAGCTGCTTTTATTATTAGGATGTTTTTCCTAACATTCAGCTAAATATCTAACTTCTTCTAGCTTAAGGCCTTTTTGTGTCCTGGATTCTAGGATGATAAATACCAGGTCTGGACCTTCTTCTGTGTGACGTTTCAGTGATTTGAAGAATGCTGTTACGTGCCTCCCCCCTCCACCCCCCATCTTCTCTTCCTAATATTCAAATACCATCAGTCTCTCCGAGGACCTAGTTTCCCAATCATCTTCATTGCTCTTCTCTAAACTTGTTCTAACTTCACCAGTTCAAATAAAGTTGAACTTCCATCAATGCAACCAACATTGCATTTGTCTTCTGCAGCAGCCACATCGTGCTGCTGACTTTTATGTCATTTGTGTAATTAACTCTTACTCCAAAATCTCTTTTCACATGTACTATCAGCAAACCCAACATTCTCCCATCCTGTGTATCTGAACTTAATTTTTGTTCCTTCAATGGAACACCATTAAATGTTACTCTGTTCCTTTCAATCCATTTCTCTAACCCAGCAAGATAATTTTGAATGTTATTTCTTCCATGCTATAGGGTATAGGTCATCTCCAAGTTTGATAAATGTTCCGTCCATCTCATCATCCAAGTCATTAATAAAAATGGTGGAAAGGAGAGGGTCCAAAACTTTTGGAAAACCACTTGATACCTCATTCTAATACAAGGAAAGACCACTGATCTGAGCATGATTTTTGAGCCAGGTATGTGTGCATATCTGCACTTAATGGTCATGCCATCCAGACATCTCTTAACTATCTTGCTAATCAGAATGTCATGGAGTACTTTGTCAAATGCTTTGCTGAAATCATATTCACTACATCTACAGCATTCCCATTCAGAAAATTATCTGATTGACAAATAAGATAAAATTAATCCGGCACAATTTTTCCATACAAATCAATATAGATTTATGGAATTTCCTCATTGTTTTCAAGGGGCTTCAGATCATTATCTTTATGATCTGTTTGAGAGTGTTCCCAGGTATCAGTGTCCACTGGCATCTGCAGGCTTCTGCAACTTTCATCCAAATGACAAAAGCAGCATCGCAGTATTGTCCCACAAGGTCAGCTCCTTTGGGCCATGCCTGCAGTGTTCTGACACACTCTAATGGTATGTGGGCATGCCTTTGGGAGACAGGAGGAAGAGCTGCAGGCAGCACAACCAGCATATAAAAGGTATCTCAGTCCACAGAAGGAGAAAAGGCCTGGGGGACATTTCAGAAGGGGCCCTCACTAGTTTTCCAGAGAGTAAAAGGAAAGGAGAGGAGAAATATTTTCAGTCTTGCATGATTGATGTTAGCTCTTCAAGGTAGTCCAGACGAGAAGCACAATACTCTATCTTTATTATAAGGTTACATTAACAGAATCTTGCAGGACTGAAAGTTACCTGTTACCTTGCCATTTTCACTGACTAGCTGTACACTGATTCTTTTCCAAACATATCTGACAAAGACCTTTTAGTTTTTCACAGCATCCTTCACCAACTGTGAGCTTTATCTTTCACAAAACATGACTGCATGTAATTTTATTACTTATTATTATCTTGTGCATTAACAACTGTCAGCCACCTAGAGTCCATTAGAATTGAGAGAGTAAATAAATTGCACAAATAAAAAATCCACATCTTCCTATTTCCTGGGCAGGCAACAGTAGCTCTGAGAAAGCTATTCCTTCTATTTGTTCCTCCATACTTTAATACAGCTCTCTCTATAGGATCACCAAGTTGCATTATTACACAGGTGTGGCTACTTTTGACGTTCACTTGCAGTATTATTCTTTCCCTTTCCAATCCTATTAGATAGACTAAAAGATCAACACAGGTTCTTGAGCTTCCTTCCTAGACCTTCAAAATCTATAGTGATATGGTTGCAGCTGTTCTTTGCAGTATCATTTCTTCCTACATGGGGAAGAAGGAATAATTGTCAGCAGACTTCCTATATCTTGGAAATTGCTACATTCTTGATCTGTACTCCTAGGACAGACACATTTCAAGAGTCAACAGGTCTGATTGATTCATATTTGTTTTGGTTCCTCATATCAGTGAATTGCAAACTACCACGATGCTTCTCTCTGATTGTTTTTCTTTTAGGGTGCAAACACATTATTTAAGGCCTTCATGGATCCAGTATCCTGGCTTTTCTGCTGTGGCTCTTGTTCTTCCCCTCAAGGCTCAGAGCCTGTTCCTTCTGAGTTTAGTGGTCCAAAATATTTTCTATGTCTCTTGCTTTTGCTTGTCCCCTGGACTTGGACCTTTGCTTGATTGTCTTACTTATGGAGAGTTGTTTCCTCTCTCAGTTCCTGTTGTAGTACCTCCATTCTTTCTTCTGATAAATCTTCATCCTCTGCTAGGTGTGGCCTCCCATTGCTCCAACCTTCTGCCTTCAAGCATGTTACAAGTTTGCATTTACTTAAACATATGCCAGTTTTTTTAGACATATCACATGCATTGCAAGTCACTGCTATAGACTCCTGTCCATTTATTTTCACTTTTCTTTTTTAAAGACACCATCAGTAGAAGGCATTTACAGCATTTCTTCTTGTTGCCTTCTTAAGATGTCAGATTACAAAAATACATACCATTGACATAAAAGAAATATTCTTACCCTTCTTACCCCTCCCCTTGAACTCTATTAGCAAACTGTTCTCCCTATTCACTCATACATTCATATGGTCCCAATCTGTTTGACTTCAGTCCTCAATTTTGGTGCAATTCCTATGATTGGGCATGATTTTAAAAAGTATATAAAGAGAAGTCAGGAAATGAAAAGATCAAACTATATACAAATTTTGCCTTCTTAAAATATCTATAGTATGTATCTTTGAAATATGTTTGCTTCATTTATGTCCTTATACATAAATTCACAGCACAGAGGATATACACATGAATAAATATATGATTTCAGAGCAGGTGGCAGCTGTGGCCAGGGGGATCTTTGCACAAATTCATCTTGTGCACACCCATTCCTGAACTGGGAGGCCTTGCTCACAGTCACTTAGTCACCTTCCATTTCGATTACTGCAATGCACTCTACATGAGACTGCCCTTGAAGTCTATCCAGAAGCTGCAACTGGTTCAGAATGCAGCGGAATGCACAATTTTGGGTGCCCCATGGTTCAACCTAAGTAACATCACCGCTACATGAGCTGCACTGGCTCCCAGTTGCTTTCCAGGTTCAAATCAAGGTGCTGGTTATCACCTTAAAGCCCTACATGGCACAGGGCCAGGTTACTCGTGGGTCTGCTTAAGTTAAATAGGGTGAGCATGCTTGCGGTCCCCTCCCTTAAATGTTGCCATCTGATGGGACCTTGGAGGTATGTCTTTTCAATGGCCACCCCAGCCCTTTGGAATAGCCTCCCACCTGAGATCCAAGGAATCCCCATCCTTTTAGCCTTCTGGAGGGCCATGAAGACTTGGCTGTTCCTCCAAGCATTGGGCTAGGATGGAGGTTGAGCTGGAGACTCTTTGGTCTGGCATCTGGGAGGAAGGGTACTTTTGTTTTTAGCTGTGTTTTTATGGATTATAGTGAGATGCCTAGAATTATTATGTGAGATAGGTCCTGTAAACAGACAAACATATAAATAAATTTATTTATTTATTTAAAAAATGAACCTCCTTAAATAGCTAGAATGATGCAGTGTTTCATTGTCATGTCAGAAAACAATGGGAAACAGAATGCTTCACAAAGTTGCCACCTATCATGTGGTACTTCCTTAACTGATCTTGTTACCATGTGGAACTCCTCATGTTATTCTGAGTATGTAAGGCATTTAAATTTGCTCCCCCCACTGCCATTAAATAAAATAAAATCAGCCATCTTCTGTGTCCCAGTGCTGTTTCAGGAGAAGTCAAATGCCGGCTAAACTTTAAATGTGACTAGTGTTTAAGTCACCATGATGGTGGTGAAATACTTGAATGTAGTCCCATTCACTCTCTTAAAATCTGTACAGCAAATATCTTAGGGGTTTTTTTTCCTTTATTGGTTTTAGCATTTCTCAATTGTTTAAAATTTCTTTGTGAATAGGAATGCTTGAGGAATTTGATGAATCTTCTTGATGATACTTACAATGATAGAAAGTTAAAAACGTCAGAAGGAAAAAAATTGAGAGGGAGTATGCATATGTAATGTTAAAATAAAACCAGAAATTTGAATATCTATATTCCATGCTATACTTGAAATTCAAGGTGTACAATTCAAGGTGCTGGTAACTGTTGACCTTTAAAGCCCTTCATGGCATGGGACCAGGTTACCACCCCTCCCCATTTCATCTGCCCGTCCAACCAGATCCCACAGAGAGGGCATGTTACGGGTTCCAATGTCTAGAGAGCTACATCTAGCGGGCCCTAGGTGGCAGGCCTTTTCTGCTGTGGCACCCACACTGTGAAACCTTCTTCCCCTGAGGTGAGGTTGGCCTCATGACTGTTGAGCTTCAGGAAGTCCCTCAAGCCCTTTTTATGTCAGCAGGCTTGGGGACCTCAGGGGATGGGTGATCTAATGAGGTGGCTCCATTATTTTTAACATCCCTTAATATTTTCAATACTTTTTAATGTATTTATTGATTGTTTTTAATATTGTTGTACACTACCTAGAGTTGCTTAGATAAAGGGAGATAGGCAGCTAATAAATCGAGTAAATAAATAAAATAAAATAAAATAAATCTTTCATTATTCTGGATATAAACCACTTTAGCTGAATAGCTATCTTAATTATTATGACAACAGCATCACTTTTCCCATAGCCTATTTTTTTCACCATCCATGCTGTGTGTGTGTGTGCGTGCTTTTTTTTAAATCCAACTTTATGTCCCTCCTTTTGGCCTTATCATGTTCAACTCCTCTTTCTCTTGCTTTCTTTTTTTCTATGATAAGAACTTTGTTTTGTTGAACTGCTGATATTGCACTTCCAGAATGTACTATAGTATTTTATCCCCATCTTCTCTGCAGTTTTTTTTATTGGTTTTCTTTTTTGTCTCATTTCAGCTTTCAATTATTTTTATTGTGGAGCTTTCCCCACTAATTCACCTTCCCTGTTCACTAAAATGCAAACCTATGTACCCTCTTAGTGTCAGCCTTTAATGGATTATTATCAGCATCTGGTAATTGACCTCAAATTGAAATCCATTTCTCCCTTCTCACTGACATTACTTTGTATATTTCTTCAGTTGTTGATTAGGACAGGAAGGAGATTCAGTTGAAAAGAATCTGGACAATTTCCCAATTATTGTGGAGGTAGGAAGGCTTATTTTCAAAGCAGACTGTTGTAAGCAAAGAGGCTTGCTATTTCCAAAGCATGCTTTAGGTATTCATGCCAGTTCAAAATGAATAATCTGCTGGTCACAGGAATTGACACTGGATAGCTAGATACTTGTTGCTGATAATTTAGAGTGACAGATTGATGTTATTTTGTAAGATAGAATTGTATTATGCACACTCTTGGCAGTTTATTGCAATGAGATTCATTATGCATGATGTGGAAGCTTCTCTGTCTGTGAGACTAGGCTGAAGCTGCCACAACTAAAGATGAAGCAGGCACATAAGCAGAGAGGACAAAAAGCCAAGAAACTTGTCTAATATATCCTTTCAGGGAGGTAGATAAGAAAGAAACAACTCAATAAGGAAAGAAAGAAAAAATGTCTCCTAAACCAGACAAAGGAAGTTGGGCCTGAGCACATGGAATGCCTCCCATCCCATCAACAGCTACCAGACTTGTAAATTAACGAGGCAAGAGTAGCTGCCAGTCTTGTGAATCAACAAAGCAAGGTCTTTTGGGGATAAAAGGGGTCCTGAAGCCCACCCACTCCTTGAGTTGTCTTTGGATCCAGACTTGGCGGCTTCCATCCCTCTAGCTAGTGCCTGGCAGCCTAGTTGAGAAGGACATGGGTAAGTGTGGATGAGCGTTTGTGTGCATGTAAGAAAGAGCAAATGTACATTGTAACCAGTAAAGTTTTGCTGTTACTTTAAATTCACTGGATCTCTGTGTATTCCAAAGAACCTGTTGTGCCTCAGTGTTTGGTTGAAACTAATTTGTGTGTCCATAATTATTTCCCAGCTGTTGCCCGGGGTTGCACCTATCTGAAAAATCCAGGTAGAAAGCAAGGGGGGCTTACAACAGGCTGTGAGTGTGTAAGTGAGTGACTATAAGCCAAACCCAGGAGCACTTGTAATCTCTCTCTCTCTCTCTTTCTCTCTCTCCCATGATAGTCTTCAAAATCCTCTCACAGCTATTAACAATGGTAAAATGACCCACCAAATTATCAAAGGGGCTTTTTTTTTTTTTTTTTTTACTATTATGACACATCATGCCAAGGAAGTCAGAGGTTGTGAAGGAAGGCTCAGATCTCCTGGACCTAATCTGTGATTGATTACTTGTTTAGTTTATTTAGCTTAGGATGTAATTCTGACCTGAGCTGGGGAGAAAGTAGAAACCTCCATTTATTCTAACAGTAGCACTGAGAGGCAAAAATGTAATGCTTATCTTATATAGAATACCAAAGCAGCACTATATATTGAGATCGTTCTCACTCTCTCTCTCTCTCTCTCTCTCTCTCTCATCTCTGTGCTTTAGTGTTGAAAAACTGGATTGGGTAGACATGCTGTCTTGAACATTGCTTAATTTTCATTTTGCTACTCAGTGATGATGAGTTTAAAAAGGAAGAAGATATAAAGTAGCCTTTCTCTCAAGTGTGCTATTTTTTGCTCACCATAGAAAAAACAATCACATCTCCCAGAAAAGATATTTAAGTCAATAAATTGACTATTCCCTGGGGAAAAGGCTACAAGAAGGAAGCTGTTTAGTGGAAATGGGTGGACTCCAGGAGATAAGGATGAATAGATTCAAGGCTACCTGCCCCTACACACAGAGACACATACATCCATCTTTCCTCTCCTTTTTTCTATTTCTTTCCCTCTTTTTCCCCTTCCTCCTTGCTTCTGAAATTGCCTATCCTCTTACAAAAAGACCCCTATGGAGAGAAGGATAAAAGATGACATGTGAACAAAGAGCTCATTTGTTTTCCCAAGCCAATCTTTCTTTGTTATGCTTGCATCAGAAATGTTCTGTCCTTTCCTTGTTCCATCAGATTTCCAGATTACAAGATGAACTTTTCTTCCAACTTGCCCTACTTCCTGTTTGTTCCCTTCAGACAATTTATGTGACTAGGCTTATTCCTTTTACCCATTCTGGCATAAAAGATTGAGAAATTCTGCTAATATTCTGACAGATGCTTCAGATGAGATGAAACAGTAAAACTGAAAATAAATAATGCAAGAGTCAAGTCCTTCACAAACAGTGTATGATCACTTTGAAGTCCAGTAGAAAGTAATTGTTCAGGATCTTTCTTCCCTGTTTGAGGCTCCCATGTTTTTTTCAATAAACCTAACTTTCTCTTACTTGATCGTGATATCTGGATATTCATTGCTTCATTATTCTTTTCTAGAACGATGTATGATTTATCCTCCCTTTCACTTTTACATCCACACTCATCAAATGCCTTCACCTCTTAACTGTGCTTAAAACAGCATACCCCTTCCTTCTGTAGTTTTCAAAGACTCAGATGGGAAGTTACACAAAGTTAGTACCTACAACTATTTAGAATATCTAGGTGCATCATTTCTTCCAAGCTATATTCCAAAAACAGCCTGGAGGAAAGCTGAGTTTGTCTGCCTACGGAAAGAAATGATGGCCAATGAAGGAAAAACTGATCTCATCAATTGTTTCTGTCCAACTTCAATTTTAGAGGAGTGTGTGAGAATTACAGTGTTTAAATGTTCTAGGGAAAAAAAAATAATAATAAAAGGTCTCTGAGACTGCTGCCATGACAACACTTGGATTCTTGAAGGAAGCAGCTGGCAAGCAAGCAAGTCCAAGGTCAAAATATTGAAGTTAATGCTAAAAAGAAAGTTATGCTTCTGGAGCTCTAAACTCTAATCTTATCTCTAAATTCCAGGCATTAGTATACATTGGCTAAATCTGCCAGTTATAACATATTGCATGATTACAGATTAGGGATGTTTATTGTAGTAGGTTAAACTTGTTATATCTATTCTGCCCATCTGCAGGAAGTGGCATTCAGCACTCTATTGTTAGAATATGGTATTATGGGAAAATTCCAGAGCTATAAGTTAGTTTCAGAGTTCTATTCCAGCTAACAGAGAATTCAGGTTATGACGGGTGTCTGTTGGCAAAAGGGAATGCCAGGTTTTATTTTATTTTATTTTATTTTATTTTATTTTATTTTATTTTATTTTATTTTATTTTATTTTATTTTATTTTACTTTATTTTATTTATTATTATTTCTTCTCCTGCCTGGAGTCCTTTCTGTCCCCCATCCAAATTTGTTAGCTAGAAGACCTTACTATGGGTGGATGTGGGGAGAGAGGGGAAGGTTGATTCATTAAAAGTCACTTTCCTCCCTCATTTTGGTTGCCTCTTTTGGACTGCAAGCCATTTTGTGAATGGTATAAGCTTTTTCATTCATAGAAGCTGGAGGAACTTTCTGGTGATTCTCCCAGAGCCATCTAAATGTTGCCCCCAGATTTTATTTTTTTATATGACAGGAAAATATTAAACGGTTGTCAATGGTATTGAATTAATTTCATTACCTTTTATTTAAATGAAATCAAACATAGATGTTTTTTCCCTAGCAGCTCTCCCTTCTATCTTGTGTCTCTACTTGGTTTGTGCAGCCTTTAGCCCCCAAAATTGCACAACGTTGGCAAAAAGAATGCACAAATCTCTCCATTTTTCATTCCCCTACATTCGTAAATTTTAAGGTTTTTTTATTCCACTAGGGGAAAAAAAATTATGAATATCTATCCCTAAGATATTCTTTTAAGTAATTAATGAAACTTTGAATGTATGTGCATTTATGGGAGGAGTATTTTTCTGTTTTGTATGTCTAACTTAGGATTTTAACTTTCAAAACCTTAATATACATAAAGTCCTGTTAAAAAGTATTTGCCCCCTTTTAGATGTTGTGAATTTTTGCATATCTTTCCACTGAATGTTATCAGAGCTGAAATACTGTAAGCACTAAGCTTTGGAATTATTTGTTCACTCAGGATCCCTTTACGTGGGACTATGCTCATGGAACATTCAGAGGCAAAGGTATGAACAATAGTTGATTGTTTCCTTATTTAATGTGCCTCTTTTCTTCTCAAAGAACCTACATCAGTACACAGCACTATAAAAGCACATCTCTGGATAATAACGTCTGGAGGAAAAGCAGTATATGCATGACAATAAGCCACCGCTAACATAATGATAGGGAAATAAGTAGGTTGCTACACTGAGGTTGCTAAGTGAGTGATAAGAGAAGAAAGAAGGTGGTACAATAAGATCAAACCAAAATATATTTTAATAAAGTGGAAATTTTTAAGTTACATTTATGAAATAGATTTATATGATTATTTCCTGTAGTTAATCATTTCTACCATTGTTATCTTAAAAATTACCATTCAACAGCAGTGTTTGAAAAACTCCGTACACCATATCCAAAGCTTTGGGGGTCACAGGAATTTGAAGCCACAGGATGTGTACCACTTATAGAAGGAGTTGCTCATTCTTTCTCTTTACTTTGAATAAACCTTAGTCCAGATGATTTAACAGTTTGAAAATTATCATGCAACAGCTGAATATGAATGTACCTCTTGTATGAGAAAGTGAGACTAAGAGAACTCCAAAGAGAGATGTAATCTGTCCCCAACCCACAAATCCTACTCTTAATTAACTCTGCTTGGTTGTAGGGTAAACTGCATACCAGAACAAGCTGCCACTGTAATAAATGTTCTGTTTGGTCCCCATTCCCCACTTGAGTGTCTTCAGGTTCTATAAACACTATAAACACCAGCTAAGCCAGGATCAATGAAGGTTTGATTAAATTCTTAGGAGACTATTAATATGAGTGGCCTTTTATGAGAGGCTTTCCACATTGCTCATGGCAGAGAGAAAGATGGGGAGGAAGGAGGGAGAGAGAGAATGAGAAAGAGAAAAAGGGAGGGAGGGAGAGAGGGAGGGAAAGAATCATAATTTACAAGAGCAAAATTTTGTTCATGTTTTCTTTCACTAACTGTGAAGATAAATGTTACTGGAATTTGCAGCAGTAAGGAATCCTCTTTGGAAAAAAGGAATCCATAATTGGATCAAGCAAAATCTCCTCAGAATATATAGCATTATTTTGTGTGGGTTCTAGTCAAAAGGAGAGTGTTGGAGGCTAGAGTTTAAATAACTATCTATGTGGCTTCTATTAGTTGCCAATTAATAAAAGAAAGATAAATCTTTTTTTAAGAAAAACCTAAACATTAAATGCATTTAGACATTACACTAGCAATTACTTATTCTTCGCCTATCATATACATACCACTAAACCTAGAAATAAATTTTTCAAGCGTGTCAGAGAAGTAAAAACATCTCAGTGTGGCTTAGATGGTTGATGTACATGATTTTTTTTTTTTGGCTCCCATTCTATGACTTTATATCTTCTGAAATCTTCTTGAAGGAGTCTCCTTCTTTGAGAATGTAATGTATATCTAATTGGATGTACCACATTGCACATGATCAAGGATCTGATGTTTGCACAGTAACACATCTGTTTGGTCAGCTTGACCTGATTGTCTTGTGAAAAACATGTATTTGTTATTGTTGTCATTTGTCCTCCAACTTCCTGAGACAATGTAATGCTAACATTCTATATTAACAGGGTTATCCTCCTCTGGCACTGGTCTTAACTCAAGTTAGTTTAGATTTAACCTTGTTTTTGTTATTCATATCTTTTGTTTTGTGGATTATTCCCAGCCTCACTTCAACCATTTTAAGATTCTCAATTTAGTCCTCATTCACATTTACACACTAAAATCATCATTTAGACCTTTTATTTATTTATTTGTTTGTTTGTTTAAAAGATGACATCCACATTCATTTACCTTGATGCTAACTAACTATAGCATCCCATCGAAAAGAGTCTCAGAGTGACACTTTGGTCAAATCCAAGAACAGTACATGTAATAGGCTGTTAATAAAGACCTTTGGTTTTTTTTATAATAGTTCATCAGGAGGTCTATCACTATGACCCCATGTCATCCTCAAATAATTTCCAGTCATTTTAAAAGCAAGCCACATTTCACTTATGCTGTTTACACTATCAAGAGATCAAAGAATAGAATAATATTGTCCATATGCTTGTGACTCTGAAGTGTTCATGGGCCATCTTCAGCCAATTATTGCTCAATGTAAGGTAGTCAATACTTGAGTACTCATGTTTATTGCTTAAGATTTGCCAGTTCTTCACTCCACCCTAGAACTTCTATTGTTCCTTTCCCTTTCCTTAACCAAAAGAGAAGAAAATCAGTTTCTAGGAGTTACCCACCTTCTTATGTACAAAAATATCACCGATACGTGTTTTATTCATTTTTATGATGGTTTGAAACAATTCCTCCTGAAGGGCTGGCATAAGGGGCAGTTGCAAGGGAAGACTTGTTTTTGAAACTATTAGCAAACAGATTAAGAAGCTGAAAAAGCCGTCCTCTTTCCATGGTGCCTGATCAGCACAGACGATGAGAGTATCATCCACAGCAGCAGTCTAGCTGAAACTTCATGCCCTTCTATTTGAGGCTGCATTTAAGATCTTGTCCTGAGCTGGGTAAGGGGAACAAGGACATGGCAGGTAGTCTGTCCAATAAGAAATAATGCATCTGTAGACACAGGATTATCTCAGTAGAATGTAAGTTTCATCTGTAGCTGCAGCATGGGATGGGGGGGGGGACCCAGTTATACAAGGATTACAAGGAACTGGAGATTTTAGAAGTTTGCAGTCGTTCAGCAGCGGTCTCTAGCTGGCATCAGGTAACCCTAGTAGAGGCATGTGCGCTAGTAGAGGCATAGTATAATCATCCAGTAGTGTGGCTTCAAAAGTCATTCAGTCAGAAAGCCAATATTAACAGAAGAGTTTTCCTGAAGATGGCTTGCTCAATTACGCTTTCTTAGTTGACTTGGTAAAAGACTCTGTCAGTGTTCTGCATTTACCGTACTGTATAACATAAACCTGCATTATGGTCCAGAATCTTCTCTGAAGTACTGACTCTGTATGGTAAAAGTTTTTCCTCTACAGAGAAGTCAGCTGGATGGAGTTATATGTGAAGATTTGAAAACTGTGGATTTAAATCCCTATAGATGAATGTCAGGATTAATGCTTCAGTTAGTAACTCATAGTTTAACAAAAAACAACCCCCCCCCTGCTTTCTGATTAGTACACGCATACTTCTTTTATGGAACATTTATCATTTTTTATCTGTGTATTTTAAATACCATGGAGAGTTTATTTTTCTCTAGCTAGTGTACATGCAAAAGGAGAGAAAGCGAGAGAAACATTTGCTGACATTTACCAATGAAAAATGAATACTTTCTGGAATGGCTGCACATAAAAGATTTCTAAAGCACTTTTTCTTCCCTAAAATGTTAAGAAAAAGAATGAATTTTCAAGCATGATATTTCTTACCAGATTCATCTTTGCTGCTCACACCTTTAATTTTTTATCTTAGCTTGGCAGCAGAACTTGAGGATTTGCTATGCGTGATCTATGCCCCTTTTCTTATCTTGAGCAATTTTTATCATTTTTAAAAAAGAGTGTTCATTCCATTGTGCAGTTCTGTCTCTGGAAGATGCTTGTTTTCCTAAAGCAATCCAATTTGTTTAGCAGGCATTAAGTTATACTGAATTCAGCTGGCCTTACCTCTGAGTAAATATATACATCAAATTCAGTTGTAAAGCTTCATTTTTGATGTGGCTTCAGTAAAAAAATATTCTATAATCTTGATACCTAAACTAGATTAGATTCTACATACTTCCTTGGTATGCAGAAATTTCTTGAATTATTAAAAAAAAAATGTTCCGTAAATTTCTAAAATGTCATTTTATGATTCCTGGACCCAACTGAAAACAGAAGATTGCTTGCTGGCTTCCCTTTTTGCTGCAGCTCATGAATCATTAAACCTGCATAGATTACATGAAAACAGGTGGTAGTTCTTTCAGGAATGCGATATTTGCAGCAGAAATATGGAAAAATGGGGATGGACAGCAATAAACTACACATACAGGTAGAAATAGCTGTTAGTAACAGGTAACTGAATATGATGCCTTTATGATGAGACACACAAGACAGGATCTAGTCCTTTAGCAGTTCACCTCCTGACCAATACCATTTTTCTAGCCTGCCAAGATTGCTGATGAAAATCCTCCTGTACAGGTTGAGAACTTCATTCCCCACTGTTAAGCAGGGAACCTTCCCAATGCCTTCATTGCTGGCTCAAATAAACTTATAGTACACAGAGTACATAATATCCCAAAGGTCTGATTGTATGGTCTGATTCTTGCCCATGCTAGTGCAAAAGTTTCTCCCTACAGATTCTAAACATGCAGATACCTCTAGCTGATACATATAGCTTAGTATGGTCAATCTGATTAGATGTCCACTGTCTCAGAAGTCTTTGATGACAAACCAAGATCACACCTGAGATCATATGTGTTCAGAGCAAGCAACTCAACCATTGGGCTCTGAGTGAATGAAATCATATTTTACTGTAGGTATCTTGTTTTAGCTTGTTCACATTTACTTACTTCCAGTACTTATTAGTAGGAATATACATGCTCATTCTTACAAATATGTATGATGTTACAGCTGTTCATTCAGGCATACATGAAAGGACATGTACATTTGCCTTTCAGATTCATAACTACAAAGAAAAGTCCTTAAACTCTCCTTACTCTGGGTGTCTAGAATCCTGAAAAGGACCCATCAGGTGGATGGAATGTAGGGAAGTGATAATGGCCACAGCAAATGGAACAATCTGAGAGTTATGGCAAGAACAACGTTAATGTCACCTCTAAGACTGGATAAAGAAGAAAATTAGCCCTTCTTGGGAGATCCGTAGGATTACAGAGCCCTACAAAGCAAGCCATTTAATAGTGGACTTGAATCTTTTTGACAACCTATGATAATCAACAGTTTCTTTTATTAAGAGATCATTCTTTCTATATTTGTTAATATTTCTATTGAGTTGTAAATGATGAAATGAGATGATGGAGCCTTCTCTAAGTTGAACTGCTACATTTCATGCCACATTCAATGAGTTATTCACATTTCTAGCTTTTCCTTAAGCAAGTTCCAGTTATTTTATTTATCAATCAATCAATCAAATGTACTGTATATGCCACCCATCTCACCAAAGGTGACTCTGGGTGGCGTACAATAATCCAGTAAAAACAGTGCATGTATAAAAAGCAATCATATAAATATATAAAAAATCAGTGTTAAAAATTAAATATTATTAAAATTAAAATATACAGATCCCAGGCATGGAGAGAATGAGTATATCCACCTCAGTAATGGAGTCATCCAAACATATCTCCGGTTCCCTGGGATCCCAAGACCTAGTGACATAACCAGGTCTTGAGGGACTTACAGAACATCAAGAGGGATGGAGCCAATGGAACTTTGGCGTGGGGATTGGGAGAATGTTCCACGAGACAAAAGGTCTGACTCCTGGGACCCACCAAATGTAAGTCTATGAAGTGCTTTAAAGGTTAAAACCAGTTAGTGTGTCAGTAGGATTGCCAGTTCAATTTTTTTTCCTGGCAGACTTTCTGTGCTTTTTATGCATGATAAGTAGAAAATGCTTTCCCCAATCCATAGGCTACAGAACATCCCTAACGGCATTCCCGGTGGATGGGGAATATATCAGGATAATGTGTTGATTTAATTTTGGCTACCATTCCCATCATTCTGCAAGTTGTTTGGACTGCTTTTTGTGAATTTCATACAAAATGTTAGCATGACTATTCATATATGTTTTTGTGCTCACCATATCGAATGCATGCGGTTTTGTTGTACAGTACATACTTTTCTTCTGTGCACTTTTTGCCAGCAGTTACCTTTCTCTAATATATACATTTTCATCCATATTTCCATCTAAAGTACTGAATTTTAGCAGGTTTTTCTTTTCTTTTTAATTGTGAATCTATCATCACCTTCTGAAAAGTTTTGATTTTAGTATGTATATTCATTTACATTCTCTGATACATTGGCAGATTCAAAGTGATATAGCCATTTAAAATTCTGATAAGCCAAACTGCTCATTTGTCTCTAAGAACAGACCACCCAACTGGCCATTCTCCATCAGTGAAATCCATGGGACTTTGTTCCAGCCTGCTATATTGGGAGGTGGGGAGAGAGGGGAAGATACATTGCTATTTAGTTGGATTTGCTTTTCTTTCATTCTACGGTTAGAATCCCTAAGTGAAACCTGAATATTCTGACCTGCAGAAATGGAATTGACTCCTGATCATCAATATTTGCTTTACTCCACAGCTGATTGGCATTGCCCAATTAGTCCCAAAATTTGGCCTGTAGCTACAGCTAATCTGTATTCTGAGATAGGTAAATTTGATAAAAGTTGACTCCCATCAGGCCTTTTTTTTTTTCATTTTGCTGTGAATCAGATTTAATTTTTCTTGATACTACAACACAGATAATTGAGTAGCTAGCATAGATTTCTTTGAAGTTTCATGCTGGATTTGAACTGACAATATAAAACGGATTTCCTGTTTGTGAGAGTTGTGCAAAGGAAACAAAACCATGATATGATTAAGAAATAGATATTACAAGCACAATCCTATTTATGTTTACTCAAAAGGAAGTCCCATAATACACAGTCAGCCCTATACCCATGTAACTGTGCCGAGGATTTCTGATGCCACCTACTTATAGTAGCTGAATGTTCTTGCTCTAACATAGGCAGCAAGGAAAATTCATTTGGTACAAAATACTGCAGCAGAAGTACTGACTCAAACTGGCTAGTCTGAAATCATCTTCAAAGACCATGCCCCAGGTCAGCATCCCATGCTGAGCAATGGAACCAGCTATCTGGGAATGAACAGGTCTTTTCAGAGGTAGCCCTCAACTCTGATAAACCTTCCCCAGGGAGGGACACTTGATGCCAAGTTTCAGGTCTTTGCAACAAGCCATCACTTTAATCAGTGACTGTGTTTATATTTCAACATATTGATTTTAGAAACACACAAATTGACACCCCCCACACTTCATGTATGTATTTCATTGAGTGATTTTAGCAGGCTGTAAGTCAGACTGGGAAAAGCTATTTTTGAAGGAGATCATATCAACTTTTATTACCAAATAAATATATACTATAAAATGACCTTATCCCTGCACAAAAATGATTAGTAGAATCAGGGATTTGCAAAATTCCAAACTGTAGGGGAAAAAAATCAGTGTGAAAAATAGCTGAGGAAGCCTTAATTTTAGCCTTATTCAAGCGTTACCTTCATTTGTTCAATCCAACAAGCAGTCAGTTCCATGTGAGCTGGAAAGTGAGAATGGAAGGCTTTCTTCACACCTCTTCCCAAGTCAAATCCAGCACTCAGTTGCAGAAACCTCATCTTATGCCAGTTTGCATACACAGATGTACTTCTACTTATTTATTTAAAAAGTGAATATGAAATAACAATTAAATGAGTGCCATGATTCCTATCTTTGATTTTTTTTTAAAAGTTTCCTTTCTTCAGAGCCTTCAGCCATAGGCTCCTGCACCTTAGAGAGAAAAGCAAAAATGTGTTTCAGGGCCCTTCTTAGTTCTATAGCCCTACCACACAGTGAAGGATTGATACTGAAGTTCAGACTCAGGTACTTTGGCCACCTAATGCGAAGAGAGGACTCTTTGGAAAAGACCCTGATGCTGGGAAAGATGGAAGGCAAAAAGAGAAGGGGACGGCAGGGGATGAGATGGTTAGATAGCATCACTGAAGCAATGAACGTGAAATTGAGCAAATTCTGGGAGACAGTGAAGGACAGGAAGGCCTGGCATGATATGGTTCATGGGGTCACCAAGAATCGGACATGACTTAACGACTGAACAACAAAAACCACACTGTGATTTTATGGTTCCTCGGCTACTTAACATGTTCCCAATGACAGCACAATGTCAAGAGAAAACCACTGCTGATCCACTGCTAACTTCTAAAACCTCTGGTTCGATCCAGTCCACACAAAACAATGGTTTCTTCTGCATAGAAAAAACTCCAAGTGAGGTCAGCTTAGGTTTCTAGGTATTTGCTTTCTCATTGGATAGATTGCCTCCAGTCTCCAGTTCACTCAACTCAGTTTGCAGGAAAGCTATGGAATATACTTTGACTTTTGGGCTATACTCAGAATTTGCAGAGATAACACATTTCACTGAGCTGGATGGAACTGTGCCATGCTGAGTGTATTTGGCTCCCCCTGTCTTCTCTCTCTCCCTCCCCCTCTCCCTCTCTCTCTTTTCCTGCAAACCCCAGAAGGTCTTTGGTGGGAGGAATAAAAGTCAGCAGCTTTGAAGCTAAGAACATGCACATTGATCATCTGGCATTCTTAGAGATCCACCATTGACTAGCTTAGGCTGAGAAATGGTTAGCTGACAGCACTTCCTATGAGCTTTAAACTCAAGCTCAGTGAACTTGGGATCCCCAGACAATGAGGATGAAGTTTGGGAAAAGTGGGTTGCTTTTAAGAAATGTTGCGTGTTGGTTTACTGAAGGAAAAAAATGCATAAAGAAGCACTGGCTTGTCTTTCTAAAGGTCACAGCTTTCTGCTATTACTATTTTTTTCAGTGCCAGCCATACATGTGGCAAAGTGAGGCAGTCACTTCAGTCAACTGATGCTTAGAGGTGGAAATGAGAGTCGAGCTATTGGAAGATAGAAGACCATGGATTCTTCTGCAAGTCCTCAGGCTAGCTCATCCTCCTCAAGTATAGATGAAGTTGCTCTCCTTCCCCATTTTTTTTCCTTACCAATCTTCAACTTTTGTTTACAGGATGAGTGTTGGAGGGAGTGATTTCCCCCCACATTTTAATGTGAATTTGATTCTGCATTTTGGAAACAATATGTAGACAGAATTCAATTATCCTTCATGCACAAACGGCCTGCCCAGTTCGGAAGAATCAAAATAGCTGTCCCAAAATGTTCGCATGAGAAAAAATGCATGCAAAAATACATACATTCGTGAAAATAATATGCCAATTTTAGAAAGCTGCTTAACCCTCCCCTACAAAACCAACCAACCAACCAAAAAACCCAATATTAAGCAAAACTGTACAAAAATTCCCATTTTCACAGAAATGTGCACAAAAATGTATGTACTGTATATATCCGTTAGAATTTCTTTCTTTGAAAGCTTCTGATGCAGAAACGGGATACAGTGAATTTCAGTTTCAAAAATAAGAAAGTGGGAGAAAGTAAAACGGACAGATTTGTCCATCTCTTAAGCAGTGATATTATCTTAGCCTCTGCCTCATGCTGTTCTGCGTGCCTGGTACCTTAAGGGATATTGACCAGTGAGAGTCCCTGACTCAGAAGGCTTATCATTATAATAGTAATGTAATAGTAAACACACAGCAGCAGAAAACAGATTAAGATGAGGCAATATGGTAGCAGGAAATAGGGGCCGAAGGATAAGGTTGGAAAGAAAGAGTAGGAACTCAGCCTAAGTGCTAAGGTGGAAAGGAGGAGACAGTGCTAGACTCTGCAACATGATAGAAAGCAAGGAGGTAGGTCTGGGAAATTTACATCAAGCAGGCTGACAATATAACAAATTATGCAGAACAGAGAGTGAAAGGTATCACTACATCAGAAAGTTGAAAGAAGCCTTCTGAGTCAGCTAGTCCCCCTGGAATTCAATATGGGAAATCCAGAAATTAAAGCACCCCCAACAGTCCATCCTCTTCATGAAATGGAGAATCCACCACCATTCTATGTAACCAATTCCATTACTGAATGCTTTTATACTCTGGCATTTTCTCTTAATGTTCAATAGAAAGCTACCTCCTGGTAAATTTAGCCCTTTAGATTTAATCCTGTCCTCCAGGGAGTAGAGAACAATTTTTGTCTTCAGTATGACAGCACTTCAAGTACTTGAAGAATGCCATCATCCTCCCGTTCCATAGAAACTTCCAAATATAAAACACAATTAAACCTAACAACAATCTGCACAGGAAATAGAAAAATATAAAAGGTATAAAAATAGCAATTCCAACACAAGCACAAATGTGTTCCGAAGTGGAATGATTACTGCTTGTGATTTAAAAACAATGGCTTTATTAATGCAGCTTATGGTTCCATTCACCATTTCTGTAGCAGCATTGCTCTGATGAGTGTTGTTCAATTTGTGGTCAACTGCATCTCTGAAATTCTTTCACACCTGTAATCACGCTGAGCCCTCTTAAGTCCTCTTTACTCTACTATCTAAATGCAGACCTTGGCATTTGCCAGCTGAATTTCATGTTGTCCAAATGTCTATTTTGTACAATTCATCTTGAGCTGTGCTTCTTTCTTTTAGACCAGTATTTCTTAAAATGTGGCCTGAGGACCCCTGGAGGTCCCCCGGAGGTCCCCCAAGACCCTCTCAGGGGTCCACCAAATCAAAATTATTTGCCAGATATTGAAGGTATTTGCAAAAATTTAAAACAATCTCCTCCTCTTCCTCCTCCTCCTCCTCCTCCTCCTCCTCCTCCTCCTCCTCCTCCTCCTCCTCCTCCTTTCTTTGTTAGGATTTTTGCATGAAAAATATTTTATTTATATTAACATCTAATGGGTTTAATACTGATATTTTTACATGATTCAATAAATAAATAGTCTACAAATGTGTCAAATTTAATTTTTAATATGGTGAATATCGATAAATATAACCCATACAAACAAAAGTTCTTTTGGGGTCCTCCATAATTTTTAAAAGTGGTAAGGGGTCCTGACAGAAAAAAGTTTAAGAAATATTGCTCTAGACAGCAGAAAGGATACCTGGGGGGTGGGAAATGGAGAGATTTAAAGGTAACAAATCTTAACATCTTAACATTGGTGTGGAGATTTGAAGGAAGGTTGATGTATTTGTGTGTGTGGGAGAGAGAGAGAGAGAGAGAGAGAAAGAGAGATGATGATGATGATGATGATGATGATGATGATGATGCATCATAGCAGGAGAGAAGAGAAAAAATACAGTATTCTGAATTGATTGGCAAAAGTAGATGGGGCTAAAGGAAAGCAAATGGACACATAAAAAGAATCTAGCTAATAGGGCAGGTGAGGTATTTAGCACATGAATATTCACACAGGCAAATCCCAGTTTTCCATCCAAGCCAAATCAACTGGGAAAGGCAGTTTTTTTTTAGCTCGACAGTGAGTTTAACTTCTCTGAGAATAATCTCTAAGAATTTGCCATTGCTCATTTGTTTCTTTCATGCTTGGTGAGTCAACCCTTACATTGACTTCCGGTGAGTAATGGCTGGGCACTAGGCACTCCTTTTCAAGCAGAGAGTCATCTTTGTAGACTTTTTAAGCCTCGGGCAAGTTCTAAGCTGCAAAAACAAAAAAACAAAAACAAACAAACAAAAAACGGACACTTGCGCTGACCTTCTTATTTCCAAAATCACCTTTTTTTTCTTTGTTTTTTGTTACTTCCATAGGGTTAAAGAGAAGGTTTCTTTAGTTACAGTGTATTTTTTCCTTTTGGCTACTATAAATGCTTCATGGAAAGGTTTACATTCATTTTTATTAGGATAAATAGGTTTGTATATTTAGCAAGAAAGGCAAAGGCTTGGACTTTTTATTAATTTTTAATAAACAAGAGAAAAGGAATTCTTTTTATTATTATTTTTTTTTCATGGCGAATCCGAGCTTGGGTTTTTGATATTGGAACGTGAATATGGGAACTGTGTGAACTCTGCTTTGTTTTCTTACTTAATTGGCCCTGATTGGAGAGGAATTTTAAATGAGATAAAGAGACTTTCTCCGTTTCCCTATTCACTTTGGATAGAATGTAATCTGTATTTTTGACACTAGAGAGCATGATTGACCATGGCTATTAAGAGAGCAAACTGCAAGGATGAGTGTTTCAAGATTATGTTTCAAAACTTTGCAGAAAAAATAATTCAGTAATTGGAGGATAAATTTGATAATTTGAACAAGAAACTTGATGCTAAATTAAATGAGCCTGCTATTGATGTGAAGCAAGTTGAATATAAGTTGGATATTTTGGAGAATAATATGGATAATAAAGATATGGAAGAAGAAAAAGAGATGGATATCTTACTGGATCTAAAACTCTCTAAAAGTAAACAGAGCTTGGATCAGTCTAATGGCAACACTATTTTGGATCTACAAAAAGGAGGTCTTAAATTATTAAAAGATAAAGAGAATGTATTGAAGTTGCTCCTGAAAGAAGAAGACAAGGAGAAAATAATAAAGACTCAATATGTGAAGTACGATCTGTTAGGATTAAAGAATGAACTTCTTAAAAGTAAACAGAAAGTGTATAAAGTGAATCTGTTTGATTATGGTTAAAACATAGGCTGTGGTTTCTGAGAGATTAATGGTAATTTTTTGGGACCAGAATTGTATGACGTTATTAAGATTATTGTTGCCTAATAGTAGTAAAAATGAATATAGGTTGTGACTCCTGATAGTTATTAGATGGGTTTCTTGTTGATTAGGACTGAATGGGGAAGTTACTAGGACTATATAAGGGAATGTTGGGAAATACGAGTGATATGAAAGTGCTTTCTATTATCTTTGGGAAGGGATGATGGTATATGATAATACTAGTGAGATTTTTATATGAACAAAGATGACAAAAATGCATAGATATTTAGGATTGGACATTAATGGTAGTGGCAGAGATAGTGACATAATGTACTGAAATTTTAAAAGGAGGGGGTGTGTGTTAGCCTTGCTTCTGTTTGGAAATTGCTTTTGTTTTTCTTTTTTTGCTTGGGATTGTAAAATGCCCTGTTAACTAGGGTTTTTGATAATTATTAGATTTTAGCACTAGAGAAGTATTTTGTACTAGTTACCATATATTTTTAGAGTAAAAGATGTAAGTATTCTATATTTGTATCTGCAACAAAGAAAGTCAGAAGTCACCTATTCTTTCTCGCTCTCTTCTTTTTATTTTTCTTTTCTGCACTTTTAACTTTACTTCTTTTTTTCTGAACTTTTCTTTCTCTTTGTTTTTTTCTGTTTCCTTATATTTTATTCTTTATTGAAAATTAATAAAGTTTCTTTTAAAAAATGATAAAAAAAGACTTACATTAAGATAACAATGTGGGAAAAAGTCCAAAAGAAAGGGACTTGTGTCTGGAACGCCACTTACTTAGCTAAAAAAAAAAATAATAATCACACAATAAGAATGTTTGTTCTTACCCATTACTGGATCACTTAAGAAAGTATGTGATTTTTCTTTTTCTTTCCTGTTTTCTTTCTTTGACCCTATAATCTCCTTTTTTGCTTCTGGGATTTTCTTATTGTGATCAGATTACAGTTTTATACCCCTCCCCTTCACCCATTTCTCTCTGTGCTGGTATATTCAGCCAAGGCATCTTTTCATTTCTGCTTTTCTCAAACCTAGCAGGATTTTTAAAGAAGATTAACTACACTACAAGAAGGAAAGAAGAACAGCAATAGTAAGAGATTCTGTACTTTCTTGAATTGCCCAGCAGGAGGTGTGACAGGAGTGGCATCTTACAGATGAGTTCTTTGTCTTTTCTCACATTTGTCCCGTTTGGTTTGGATGAAAAAGTGGCTACTGTTGAGAAATAAAAGAATGTTAGAATTAGAAGTACATAACCTGAGGTTTGGATGGCATGGTTTTTTATGATGTGATAAGGTTAAGATTAATGCAGACTTTAAAAATCATTACGTCAGGGGTGCTCTCATTCTTTTTTTTTTATATTTTTATTAAAAGTTTCAACTACAATAATAAAAGATAATACACACTAAAAAGAAAAAAATAGAAAGGTGCAAGAAAGGAAAAAAGAAAGAAAAATAGAGGAAAAAAAAAAACTAAGAAAGTGACTTCCCACCCTCAAGTATAAACAGTTTTGCTATCTCTTCATTTTTTCTTAGTTATCAAATATAAAACTCTTCTTCTCATAACTCAACTTTTAACTATAGGCAAGTCCAATAAAGAAGGTCTTTTCCATTCCAGGTGTCAACAAAAAGTCCAAACAGAGCCCTAAAATAATCACATTCGTTAACAAATATAAAACTCATAATTCCATATCTCAGCTTTTAACTGTAAGCAAATCCAATACACATCTTTTCCAGTCCAGATGTCAGCAAGTCCAGAAAGAACCCCCCCAAATAATAACATAACCCATTTTAACCCTGAGCAATTAAGCCAACTTTATGTTTCTTCTTTTTACATGAAACAACCTTGCTCTTTAATCTATTTGAATGATCATCCCTTGTCTCAAATTTCTTTAAAACTTTAACAAGCTTCTTTTGTAAGTCCAGCAGGAATAAATTATTTAAATTACTCTCATAAATTAACATTTTTATTCCTTAATTTTTAGAGCTTCATCCAATTATTTATTTATTTATTTATTTTGCATATCCAGTGACAAATTCTTGTTCACGTTGTTCTCCATAATCATGTCAACTTCTGGTGTAACAGCTTCTTCGGGGAACAGGGCTTTCATAAAAACAAACAACATAGCTGACAATGTTGATTCAAAGTCCTGTTGCCATTCCTCAACAATATCTCTGAACACCATTATAAGTTGTTTTCTTGTTATGTCTTTGATACCAAAAATAATTTTTCTTTCCCATGAGAATGCATTTATTTGTTAAAATTAATTTCAAAGTCTTAATATTCATAATCAAATATTCCAACTTTTTCTGAGCCCTTAATCCATTTAAAACTTTCTGTAGCAAAACCTTGTCTTGCTTTTTGCTGTTTATTTTGAATTCATTTCATAGTTTCTTAAATGAAACTATACAGTTTCATTTTCTTATATTGAGGATTAAAGGCACTTTCCCAGTGTTTCCAGCCTTGTCACTTTGAAGGTGTCTAACTTCTTTAAAGCAGTTAATAGGCAATTTCTGAAGGTGGTTAGCAAAGGAAGTGCAAACCTAGTGTCCTTTGAAGGCTCCGACTGTGGCTGGAGCAAGAATGGCAAATTTCCTTGTCTCCCAATTCTCCCACCCTTCTGGAGATCATTGCCCTGCAGTCTCCTTGTGAGGAGCAACTGTTTGGAGTACAAGGTGGACAATCTCATGTCCTTTCTTTCTCTAGAGAGAGTTGAAGGAGCTAATCTACTCATCAATTCCTTGTTCTTAGCCACAATCTTTGGCTCCAGGAAACATGGAGCTGTCTTCAGTCTGCCATTTCTTCCCTGGAAGTCTGGGTTCCATAGTTCTTTTAATCTCATTTTATATTATATTTTATTATTGCTAAAAAATTTCAATAAAAATTACTAAAAAAAAGCCATATTAAGCACATGGAATAGATATAAACCCAGGTTATACCCAGAAAAGGCCTTTATTGGTTTCTGCACAAGAAACATTTTATAGAAAAGAAACAGTAGGCAAAGAGAAATGGTTAACATATAAAGATTTGCTGTTACAGGGACATGGGGAACTTAAAATGAAGTCAAGAGAACAATTGACTGCAGAGGGATTTAGTTTTCAATGGTTTTCATATGCACAATTAAGAGAGAGATTTAATATAGATAAAAAAGTAATTGGAATTGAAAAATGCAAAATGGAATTTGAAATTGAATTGTGCACAAATGATGAACATGTAATTGCTAAAATGTATAAACTTTTGCTGAGATTTGAAATGGAAGAAGAACAAGTTAAAGAGTACAGGATAAAATGGGCTAAGAATTTTGGTTATAATATGGAGGGACCAATGGGAAAGAATGTGATTAAAAGGACTGCAATTCACATTGTGCTACAATTTAAGAGATAACTTTTATAGGAAAATGTACTGTTGGTATATGACGCCACAGAAATTATCTAAGATGTATAAAGGTACTTCTCATCAGTGTTGGAAATGTGGAAAACATGAAGAGTCATTTTCTATGCCAGAGCTTTTCTTACTGGGACTTATGCATAACCAATTAGAAAAGACCTATGGAAAATTGGTTTTATATATGGTAACTGCATCAAGAATATTATATGCTATTTATTTATTTATTTATTAATTTATTATTAATATGGGTTATTTGAGGGACCGCCTCTCCCCGATTACATCTGCCTGTCCCATCAGATCTGGCAGAAGAGGCATGCTTCAGGTCCCATCTGTTAGGGAACTACATTTGATGGGCACAAGAAGGTGGGCCTTCTCTGCCATGGCACCTCCTTTATGGAACATTCTCCCCCTTCCAAAGTGAGGTCAGCTCACTGGAACTTTCTGGAAGTCCCTCAAGACCTAGCTATGTCATCAGGCCTGGGGGTCCCAGGAGACTGGTGAGATCTTGAGGTGGCTAATCTAATCTCTTGCGTGCCTTATGTTTTTTAAACTTTTTCATAATGACTGTTTTTTGACATGTTTATTGTTTTAGATCTTTGTTGTACACTGCTCAGAATCACTTCTTGTGAGATGGGCGGCCATATATATTTGATTGATAGATAGATAGATAGATAGATAGATAGATAGATAGATAGATAGATGGAAAAATACTGAAATCCCCATAACAGAGGAATGGATTGTGAAGATGATGGAATTTGCAGAAATGGCAAAACTGACCTGTTTGATCATAGACAGTCAACAAGTACTTTTATTAAGGCTGGAAACCTCTTATGGACTTTTTGCTAAAAATGGGAAAAAGTGAATTGGTGATTTATGGATTTGCTGATTAAAAAGGGTTGAATATGGGAAGAACTGAATTATGATGTAACTTTAATGGGGAGGAGAGAAGATAAGTTTGTAACTGCTGTAAAGAAAATTGGAAGTCACTTCTTTATGTATCTTTTCTTTTTTTCTATTTGTATTTATTAATCATGTTTCTTAATTTCCCACCTCACACTTTTCCTCTTCCTCTTCCTCTTCCTCTTCCTCTTCCTCTTCCTCTTCCTCTTCCTCTTCCTCTTCCTCTTCCTCTTCCTCTTCCTCATCTTACTTTATATTATTTCATGTTTATTTTTTATCTCTGTGAAAATTTCTAATAAAAATTATTAAAAAAACATACACATATGGGAAAGAATACTTATTGTACATCTGTTGTTTCAGAGGAAGTGTATTATAAAGTGAATAGCTTGACTGATGGAACATTTTGTGCAAATGTGGACTTGAATTTTAGTTGCTGAATGCACTAATAAAAGTGGTATATGATAGAAGTAGAGTATATGTGAGAATAGAATGCTTAGCAAATGGTTCAACCAATAGAGGTGAATATGTGTAGCTCAGGGTTGAACTGTGGAGTCCTTGGGGTTCTCTGAGCTTGGTTCTTTTCTTGCAAACGTTTCATTACCCGGCTAGGTAACATCTTCAGTGCTAAAATGGGCTGGGGTTTGCTCTCTGTCTATGTGCTATGGCCTGCCTTGCCAGTGCTAGTAGGGGTGGGTTTTTTGTTTTGTTTTTTTGCTCCTCTGGTGGTTTTTTGATTAGCATATGTTTGCTGCTTGATTGTGTGCCTGGTGGTAACCTTTGCTTATCTGGGTGATGATTGCTGGTGATGATTGCTGGTGGTTGAATAGCAAAGGTTACCACCAGGCACACAATCAAGCAGCAAACATATGGTAATCGAAGAACTACCAGAGGAGCGAAACAAAACCCCCACCCTTACCAGCACTAGCAAGGCAGGCCACAGCACATAAATAGAGAGCAAACCCCATCCCATTTTAGCACTGAAGATGTTACTTAGCTGGGTAATGAAATGTTTGCAAGAAAAGAACCAAGCTCAGAGAACCCCAAGGACTCCACAAATGGTTCAACACTGGGCAGGGAGTAAGAAGGGATGTGTGATGTTCCCTCGTTGCTTAATGTAATTATGAATGTATATGGAATATTTGTGTTGACATTAGAAGTATATTTGGAAAAAAAAACAAAAAACAAAATTATGATACAGATATTTACCATCAGTAAGCGCTCTCAGGATTAACTCTTATTACCACAGCACAAATGCAAGCCATTCAAAATCCTATTTCTTAATAATACCGGTACATACGTTAGAATGATTGGAGGATTCTTTTTGACCCTGACAATCTCATTTGCTTGCTGAGTGCCTAGAATGTCAATGAGCTACATAAATAAAGGGGGGGGGGAAGAATTTTCAGAAAAAGCCATTAACCTTTGTCCAGATTTGCTGAGCTTGTGAAAATGCTTCAGTGTTTTGTCTTAGTTCTTTTCTTAGTCTTTGAACTAAGTGAATTTTAAAATGAAGTGCAAAGTATACAGACACTATCATTGGGTGAAAAATCTTTGCATGCATAAATCAATAACTGTGGTGAACTTAAAGCTGACTCTTTAATGTGCAGCTGCGGAAAGCCCATTTTTGTATTTTCACAGTCAAATGTATCATTTTTCACTTCAAGAGTTCATTTTTAATAGCAAAAATGTCCAGTTGAACTTTAAATAAAGGGAATCTGGGGATGTAAAAGCTGAATCTATTGCTGAAGCTGGATCTGGAAATTGATGTAACTTAGAATGACTGACACAATGACCCACAAAAGTACTTCCTACAGCTAAGCCATTTCAGAACACAGGTACATAAAGTGGAGTTATTTGCTTGAACCCCTCTACAGACATTGGCCATTCAAGTAGTTTATCATTACAGAACAGTCCTTAGACTAGTTTTTATGTTGCTTGGTAGCTGTTGACACGAGAAACTATTCAAACATGTCATCATCCTCCTACATACCAAGCTGGCACACCTCATGGGGGATTAACCGTGCAGTGCAGTGCTGTTTTTCTTGAACAGCTGAATTAGTACAATGGCTGCTGTTATTTTACAAAGGTCAGAGGCTGAGACAGAAATGTCTTTGCTCCAGATATCAGAGAAATGTACATTACAGAAGTTTGTGTATCACTTCACCCACATAGACATTGAAATTCAAATCTATTTATTGCATTTGCTGTTCCAACTCTATAATATCCAAATCCTTCGCAATATTAGCTCAACATTTCTTTTCTGGCTTGCATATGGTTCACTACACAGAACATTTATTTGATTGATTGATTGATTGATTGATTGATTGATTTTGAGGCTACCAGATTTCAAAGAAACTCTTGTGTTACTTACAAACTTTAAAAGTGTGTGGGTGTGGGTGTGTATGTGTGCATGTATGTGTGTGTGTATATGTGCATGTATGTGTGTGTGTATACACACACACATCTATCTATCTATCTATCTATCTATCTATCTATCTATCTATCTATCTATCTATCTATCTATCTATCTACAGACACTGTAACTCCAGGCCAGGGAACAGAGACAGATCTTCAGGCACTTATGGAACATTTGAAGGGTGAGAGCCATATGTATCTCTAGGGGGATGCTGTTCCAGAAGACAGGCACTACAACAGAGAAGGCCATTTCCTTGGTTCTGCAAGGTGACAATATTTAACTGAAGGGACACAGAACACACCCACTGTGCCCAATCATGTTAGATAGGCAGAAACTATTAGAGGCAGGTGCTCCTCAAATAATCAGGCCCTATGCTCTGAAGGTCATAGGTAATGACCAGGTCCTTTAATTGCACCCAAAAGCTGACTGATAATCAAGGCAGCTTGAAAAGCAGAGATAATACATAGGTGTAATGTGGAATGCCCATTACTGCCCACACCATTGCATTTTGAACCAGCTGTAGCTTCCAGATAGTCTTCAAGGGCAGCCCCATGAGTGTATTGCAGTAATCCAGATGTGAGGTGATTAGGATGTGAGTGATCATCTGAAGAGCTTCCCGGTCAAGGAAAGTGTGCAACTGGTACACAAAATGGATCTGTGCCAAGATCTTCCTGGCCTCAGCTGTTACTTGCTCTTTGAGCAGAAGCTGCAAGTACAGGAGGACCTCCAAATTGTGCACCAGTCTCAAATGGGGAAGGGCAAGCCCATATAAGACCAAAGGTTCCAGACCTTTGAAAATGTTCCAGACTTTGGAGACCCAAACAGCCACAGCCACTCAATCTTGTCAGACTGAACTTGAGTCTGTTCCTTCCCATCCAGACCCAAACAGCCTCCAGACACTGGGTCAGTACACTGACATATTTTATTTTTATTTTTATTTATTTAATAGACTTGTCCCTGCCCATCTCCCCACAACAGGGGACTCTGGGAGGCTTACAACAAACTAAAATCAGAAATACAATTAAAAGTTATAAAAACCAGACATTACAAAGATAAAAAGGCTAAAAAATCCAAGAGGCTGATAGGGGCCACACCAGGCTGCTAAGGGGCCAGCCAACCCCATTTCTGATATCCTCCCTCCCTGCCCCAGGCCAGATGGCAGAGCCAGGTCTTCAAATCTCTCCGAAAGGCCTGGAGTGAGGGGGCCTGTCTCACCCCCAGGGGCAAGATGTTCCAAAGGGCGGGGGCTACAGCACAGAAGGCCCGCCTTCTGGACCCCGCTAATCAAAGTTCTTTTACCGCGGGGATCCGGAGCATGCCCTCTCTGTGTGATCGGGTGGGATGGGTTGAAATCGTGGGGGTGAGGCGGTCCTTGAGGTAACTTGGCCCCATGCCATGTAGGGCTTTAAAGGTGATAACCAACACCTTGAATTGGACCCGGAAGCAAACCAGTACCCAATGCAGCTCACGGAGCTGAGGTGTTATATGGCTCCTTCTTCGGGCCCCAAAAATTGCTCGCGCGGCCACATTCTGGACCAGCTGAAGCTTCCGGATATTCCTCAAGGGTAGGCAAATGTAGAGCGCATTGCAGTAGTCTATCTGGGAGATAACGAGGGCATGAGTGACTGTTCGCATATAGCTGTGTGCAGCCCAGGCTTGAAATGTATTATTGAATATGATCAGTATAGAGGTAATCCTTGGTTAACAATGTTAATTAGGACTGGAATTTTCGTCACTAAGTGTTGCGATCGTGAAGTGCGATGTCACATGATTGCATCACTTAGCAACAGCAATCCTGGAACTCCCCATTGCCATCGTTAACTGAATCCCACCCAGTCGTTAGGCGAGGACTGACACCAATCCAAGCCATCCAAGCTTTCTAGCAAGGCTTTCTAGCAAGGCTTGGTCCCTCCCAGCCCCAAGCCTCACTAAGGTAAGGGACTTCCTCTACTTCAACTCCCCTCCTACCTATCTCCCCCATCTCTGCCCTTTTGCCCACCTTGCACTTCACCAACTCTGCTGGCCCTGCTGCCCTGTGCTCCACTTGTCCTGCCACACCTGCCAGCCTTGCTGCCCCCATTTTCTTCCTTCCACTGCTGACAAGGCATGCCTGGCCTGGTCCTTTGCGAGGCAGCTGCTGGCCACACCAGGCCTTCTTCCTGAGGTCACATGCCACATGCGGCCTTGTGCAAATTGTGTGCAGCTTTCTAACAAGGCTTCGAATGGTTGCTGAACAGATTAACATTAAGCAAGGACTACCTGTACCAACAATACCAGACCCTGACCTCACCCAGCAGTTTCATATAGATGTTTACAGAAGGGGTGACAGTGTCAAGCCCTTCAAAACCCCACAAGTGAGGAGCTGTGGGTCAACCTCTACCCCCCATCAACACTGACTGGAACCTATTGCTGAGGAAGGAGACAAAGCTGCACAACACAGTGCCTCCAACTCCCAACCTCTGCAACTGATCCAGAAGGATACCATGGTCGATCGTATCAAAGAGCACAAGGATGGACACACCACACTCATCTGAGCTTCACCAGAGGTCATATCCAAGCATAACCAGTGCTGTCTCAATACTGTACCCTGGCCTGAAACCCAACTGGAATAGATCCAGAAAACCTGCTTCTCCAAGTCCCTCTGTAACTGACCACCTTCTCAACAACCTCCCCCACAAAGGGAGGTTGGAAACTACATGGTCCAGCAATGGCTTCTTGAGAAGGGGGTGCACCATTGCTTCCTTCAAGGCCAGAGGGACCACTCCCTCCCTCAAAGAGGCTGACATCATCACACGGAACCAACCACAGGTCATCTCCCAGCGGGAGCAGGAACAGGTTCTAACACACAAAAGGCCAAAGTCACAATTCAGAGGTTCCTGTCCAGTTTCAGGAGTCACAAACTCAGTCCAGATAACCTCACAAGATTGTGCCCCAGTCCAGCTCCAAGAGGATCTGAGCAATTTAATCTATCAAATAGCATGAATATATCTCACTGTGGCCCTGTAGATGTTCCTGGAGCCCATCCCTTCCCAGCAGGGAATGTCTCACCCTAAACATGGCTGTCAGGCCATTATTGGCAGATGCTATAAGACTGGAGAAATAATCATGTTTTCCTGCCCTTATTGCCACAACATAGGTCCCAATATAGGCTCTTGCTCGTGTGTGGTCCAATTTGCTCTTTGTCTTCCTCCAATGAAACTCCAGCCATCTCTTCTGGTGCTTCATCTCCCAAAGAACCAAGGTGAAACTTAAGATAGGTGTGCAGACAGAGATGCATAGGAGCAATCTGGTCCAAGGCTTTAGTCACCTGCCTACTTCAGGTTTCAACCAAGGCCTTGGCTGAACTGCCCACCAGATCCTCAGGGAAAACCCCAGCTCCCTCTAGAACCCAGCAGGGTCCATCAGTCACTTGGCATGAGCTGATCATACAGCCTTATTTCTCCATAGGGGTGAGGAGCACCAGTGAGCTACAGGGCAACCAGAGAGTGATCTGTCCACCACAAGAGTGATAGTAAGAGAGTTAGAAGAAATGCACTTCTGTGCTCAATGGCAAATTAAGAAAAGGGTGGGACTGGATGTCTACCAGTTCACTGATTTCAAAGAACTAGATAATATGCTGAGCAATGAATTTACCAAAAATGCATATAATTTCTGGTCACAGATGATGGTAGCAACTAGGCAACCTGGATTAATTTTTAAAAAGTTAAGCTGAAGCAGACCCAGCTAGTACTTGAATGGGAGACTACTAGGAAACTATAGGGCTGTAAGTTAATAAAACAAACCAAGCAGATGACAAAATGCTTCTGTATTATAACAAAATGGAAGCCACGTGGATGTGTCCATGTAGTCACTGAAAGTCAAGCTTAACTTGAGGGAGTCTTTATTTTTTACAGTAGGGCAGATATATACTTAACTCTGAATCTAAGAATTGTCTTTTAATATTGGTTCCTCTGAATGTCTGGAAAAGTTGCAAGAACAGCAGTAGTAATTAAATGAATAAATTAATTTAATTGAGTCAATTAATTAAATCCCACCCACTAGGGAAGTAAAAAGATTGCAAAGCTTTATGAAAGTGTTAGGCTGCAATCCCTTATATATTTACGTGGGGAATAAGTAAACAGGTCTTGTTTCTGAATAAACATAGACTACATTCTTAGTTACTTAACTGATAGCCCAAGGGTACAGATTTGATTTAGGTATTTAATAGAATCACCGAATCATAGAGTTAGAAGGGGTCATTTAGGCCATCAGGTTCAGCCCCTGCTCAGTGCAGGAATCCAAATCAAAGCATATCCAACAGAGGTCTCGCTAGTTTCTGCTCTGAACATGTTCAGTGAAAGGAAGACCACTAGCTCTTGATAATTAAGTTAATTATTAGGAAGGGTTTTTTCCCCTCTTAACATGCATTGGAATGTCTTTTCCTGTAACTTGAACCTATTCTGGAGTGATGGAAAACTAGTTTTGATCCTCTTCTGAATGACATCTTTTTCACAAAGTGCCATCATATTTCCATTAGTCTTCTTTTCTTAAGGCTAAACATTTCTAGTTCCTTCAACCTTTCTTTATAGGACTTAGTTTCTAGCCTAAAAGTGCTGTGCTGTGCTTTCCTTCCTTCCTTCCTTCCTTCCTTCCTTCCTTCCTTCCTTCCTTCCTTCCTTCCTTCCTTCCTTCCTTCCTTCCTTCCTTCCTTTTTAGAGCCACATCACACTGTTGGCTCATATTTGGTTTGCAATCAACTACTATTTCAAGATCTTTTTCACAAATACAATTACCAAACTAGGTATCCTGCATTTTATAACTCCAAATTTCATTTCTGTTTCTCACTGAAGAACTTTGCATTTGTCTCTGTTACATTTTGTTTTCAATCTTTTTACCTGATCTATTTAGATTATTTTTATGTTCTAGGTTATTAACTATCCCACCCAGTTTTTATGTTATCTGCAAATCTGTCAAATGCTTCCTCCTTTCTTCATCTAATTTAGTAATTAAAATGTTGAAAAAGCACAGGGCCCAGGACTTAACTTTGTGGCATCCCACTCAATAGCTCACTCCAGTTTATTGAGGAACCATTGGTGAGTACATTTTGGATATGTTTTTCAAGCCATCTACATATCCACCTAATTATCATGCCATCCACCCCACATAACTGGTTTGTAAATCAGAATGTAATGGGTTGCTTTGAAAAAATGTTTTCCTGACATCAAGATATATGTTTATAGCCTTTCCACAATTAACCAACCCTCCTCCCCAAATAAATTAATCTGGCAAGACTCGTTCTTAACAAATCTGTGCTATCTTCTAGAAATTGCTACTTATATTATTAATAATATAATAAATAGTATAATATATGATGAATAATATAACACTTACATTATTCATCATATACTTGTATGGTTTATCAGTGAATGTATTTGAAAAATCAATATCAGACAAAAATAAAATAAAACAAATTTCCATCATTACCACATTCATACACAACAGAGATACCAGGGTGGGAAATTTTTGATGGGGTCCTTGTAGTGGCAGTGATATGGAGTGAACAAAGGCATTTCATCTCATTGGTTACAATCAGGATTTTCTCTTTGGGAAAAGTGGGTTTTTTCTTCACTTTTTAAACTGTGTTAAGCTTATTTTAAGGCATACATTACAGTTCTGGCATATTTTCCACTTTCAGATACTAGGAAATCATACTAGTTCTCTTTGGCAATTCCAGTTGGAAAGACATCTGGAGTCACCATAAAGCAGTTCAGGGGATTCATGTTGGAACTGGAAGAAGTATTGTGTAATGGGGAAGGGTAAGCAATATAGTGCCATTCAGTTGTTTTACACTGTTGGCTATGATAGATGAGGCTTTATGGGAGGTGTCATCCAAGATATTTAAAAGGCATCAAATTGCACACTGCTGGATAGGGAACTTATTTTTTAAATGGACAACACAAATATAAAACTCTCAGAGATATAAAGAAAATTCCATGGTACAGTGATAAAACTTCCAAATCACAAATAATAAAAGAGTCAACATTTAGTCTAAAACCAGAGCAACATAGAAAAAATCCCTTGATGGCAACACATTTTAAAAATTCCTTCAGAAGAGCTCTGCCTTAATCTGTTTCCAGAAGGCCATCACTGTAAGGGATATCTAGCTTCCAGGGAAAGCATCTTCTATAATACAGGAGCCATAATGGAGAAACACATTTTCCTGTGGAGTCCCTGATGCTCTCTGAGCTTGGTTGTTTGCTTGCAGATGTTTCATTACCCAACTAGGTAGCATCATCAAGTGAGTGTGGGGTTTGTTCCATGTTTATATACAGTAGATTGCCCTGCCAGTGTTGGTGGGGGTGTGGTTTTCTCCTGGTAGTTCCTTGATTAGGGTGTGGTTTTCTGCTTGATTGTTTATCTGGTGTTAATCCCTGCTTATCTGGGTGTTGGCTATTGGAGGGGATCGTAGCTTTTTGCTGTCTCTTTTGAATGGTATGTAAATGTGATTTATTTCTATGTGTCTATGGATGACTGATTTGTCTGAATGCCAAGCTTCCAGGAATTCCCTAGCATTCATTTTTGGATTTGGCTTGATCTAGGATGCTCACAGTTTCCCACTTGAAACTGTGATTGAGTCTGTCCATGTGTTATGAGATTAAGGAGTTTTCATCATGTCTTCTGACTGCTAGTTGGTGTTCATTGATGCACTCTGCTAGTCTGCTGCCTGTCTGTCCTACACAGTGGCTGTTACAGTCCTTACACTGTATGTTGTAGATGATTCTTGTTTTTTTCTTCTTGGGCTACTGGGTCTTTTGGTTTACTTACATCTTAAGTAAGATAAATCCAAAAATGCTAGGGAATTTCTGGAAGCTTGGCATTCAGACAAATCAGCAGTCCATAGACACATAGAAATAACCCACATTTACACACCATTCAAAAGAGACAACAAAAAGCTAAGAACAAAAAAGATGAAAAGTCATCACCACAAATAGCCAACACCCAGATAAGCAGGGATTAACACCAAACAATCAAACAGAAAACAATATTCCAATCAAGGAACCACCAAGAAAACCATACCCCCCCCCCAACACTGGCAGGGCAAGCTACTGTATATAAACAGGGAGAAAACCCCCACCCACTAGCACTGCTGATATTCTCTAGTTGGGTAATAAAGCATTTGCAAGCCAGCAAGCTCAGAGAGCACCAAGGACTCCACAATTCAACCCTGAGCTACATATATTCTCTTCTATTGGAGACACATTTTCCTGGCCTCAGCCCCACTGGCTGCATGGAATTGGGGAAACATGAACATCTTTTTTCCCAAGGGTATTCCTATTGGACTAGTTGAATCTGATTGGAGGAGATAGCCCTGAAAGAACTTCAGTATCAAGGATGCTGGACTAGGACTTGGATGATCCTGGTTGAAATTCCTTGCAGTCATGAACATTGCTAGGTGAACTCAGCTCAATATTATAGTGAGTATAAAGCGAGGCTGGGGAGAGCTAAGAATGAAAACTCCTTGGAGAAAATGTGAGATAAATAAACTGCTACCACATCTTAGTCTTGAGAAATAAATGGTCTTGTGCATTTACCACTTTTTTAATTAACTAGACATGGATCCTGGCTTTGTATAACTTCTTTGCAATGCTTTCTCCCCAGTGACCAACTAGTATGATTGCCTGTCAACTTTCATTACTGAAAGAAAGATGTGTATGTGACTTCCTTTCTACTAGCTGCACAGAAGAAGAATAGCTCAGCTTGCTGTTCAGACTGGATTTTTATGCTGATCAGTTTAACTATATAGCCTTTTAGTCACAGGGCAAGCTAAGAGAAGGAAGGAACTGCTCACTTAATGAGAAGCAGCAGCCAAGTCCAACCTAAACATAGATGAATCAGTTCTTGATTCTGATGGGGTCTAGCTCCTGCACTTCAGCTAATGGTTTCTGGGATAATATCTTACATTCATCTTCTCACCCATTGGCTATGTATCCTGGAACTTCATACATTTGTAGAAATACCTGGTGCTTGGGTCAGAAATGTGGTGTTCTGTGTTTGTCAGGGCACATAGGTTAAAAGACGAAAATGACTGCAGTTGTCCACAAACTATTTTAAAGTAAGAGCTTGCTTCTTTAGCCTAACCGTGAGTTAACTGACTCACCTGCTGCCCTTGGTCACATGTCTGCAAACTGCTAGCTAATTCATTCCTTCACCTAAGGCAGTCAAGGGTAATTTAAAATGGTGGGGAAGCTGCATCTGCCTTCTCTAACCTGTCTCAGGGAAGGCATAAGGTAGTAATGGGGAGGTGATAGCAAGATAAAGGAGGTAGCTGACAGTGGTGGGATATGTAAATGAAGAAATTACTGTTTCCATTGTGTTAATAACGTGGTAGAATCTTTTGCTGGGGGTGGAGAGGTGGGAGTCATGATTGTCCTTTTCCTCTCATTTAAAGAAGTCGTCTCTCCTTGACTTTGATGTTGAAGGAAGAGCTATTTTGCCCTTCTTTACTAAGGCTAAGAAGGAAAGCCCTCTAGCTTCTCTCTGAGCAAAAGGGTTCAAAAACAGCTCAGCCTTTAAATTAAGTACTTTTATTTATGAAAATGGAACAATTTTGACAGGTGATGTGTATGTATGTGTTTATGTGAGTGTGGAAATTTGTATATACTGTATTTTTCCATTAATAAGATGCCCCCATGTATAAGACGTCCCCCACTTTTCCAACCCAAAATTAAGAAATCAATATTTTAAAGATAAAGCAGAACACATTTTTATTTAGTAATTAGGTAACATTTACATGATACAGTCAGTGGGAGGAGGTCCAAACTGTCTCTCTGCAGCTCTGTTTCCATGCTCTTTTGCATAACTGATTACATTCAGTTTGAATTTTGCAGAGTAAGACATTCGCTTATTTATTTTTTTATTTTCCGACATCTTTATGGGCTCAGAATGCTTGGCCATTACCGGTCCCTGTCGCATCTGCGCACTGCCTACACGCTCTCCACCTCCAACAGGATGCGTTCCAATTGGTTTGTTCAGCATCAGCTGACGTCAGTTACATAAGGCTCGTGACTGGAGGAAGCCTGTTTGCAGAGACAAATTATGGGCAGTTTCGCAACCGTGTGGTTCTCTCCTCGGCTTACTTCCTTGCATAAGATGCCCTTCAATTTTTAGTGTAATGACTTTAGAAAAAAAGTATCGTCTTATAGATGGAAAAATATGCTATGCATTGGAGAGGTGTGGGGAAGGTGGATGAATATGTTTCTATTCATGTTAAGTATAATTTCCTGTATAACACTAATGTGTGCACAAAGTCAGAACAATTGTCTTCCCTTACCTTGTAATTCACAGCTGCTCCATGCACCATCTTGATAAGTATTGTCTTTCTTTCTTTCTTTCTTTCTTTCTTTCTTTCTTTCTTTCTTTCTTTCTTTCTTTCTTTCTTTCTTTCTTTCTTTCTTTCTTCTACTAATGAAGTGGGCTTTCATTAATTCTTTGGCTTCTTGTTACTAATAATGATAAAGAGACTTAAGCAGATATCAATGTTTTTGTTTATTTCAAATTACATTTGGAACATATGTTCAAGAATAGAACAATGTGTCATATAATTTTATGTCTGTGTTCATTTGAAAAAAAAGCACAAGCAAATGAAACACAACAGTAATGAGATCCATTTGTTTCATTAGTTTTAGTCATAGAATTAATGGGAATTCAGACAGAGAAGTTCCAAATGAAATCCATTCCTTTTCATTAATTTCTCATTGGTTTTTCATTTGCTTCAATTGGAGCTCTGTTGGAACAGTTGGTATAGGTCACGGAAAGGTTATAGGGAGGGTACAAGGCTAAGAATATTGGCCTGAATCAATGTGCCTTTTAAAATTGCCTTTAGATTAATTGCCCTTTTCTTGACCTATCTGAAATTCAGAAGACCTGAACCTTTGCAAGGGTGTCATGCAACTAAAATGCTGAAGTTACAGGCCACAGAAGAAGTGTCCAAGTCTCCCATTGATGTAAGTGGGAAACAACCATGAATGGGAATATAAAAAACAACTGATTTAGGAAACTGATCCCCACCCCCAGTAGCACCAAATTAATCATGAAAGAAACACATAGAATGACAGAAATGAATGGAGTAACTAATAGCCTTATATATGGGGGATTTGACTTGCATCAGTTAAGTGCTTCATGCTGGGAAATAGGCACATTTTGCCTCCTTGAAGAAAAGAATCCCCAAATGAAGCACAATCATGCCAACTTCCTAGCATGAAGATGCCTCACAGGCTACTCTTAGGCTCCTCCACTACTTCAAAGCCTCTTTTGGTTGTGCAAGTGCCCAAGGAGGTGCAGAGGAGAGCAAGGTGAAGCAGTACAGCTCTTTGCTCTGAGAAGTGAAAATACTGTCCTGCTTTGTGAACTAGTTTTGAAGAATGTTTCACTCAAGGCTCCAAAACAAGCACCCTCAGAGATGGAGGACAGATGGTCACCCAGCCTCCATTTGAAGGCCTCCATTGAAGGCCTCCAATTCATCAGGCTGCTGATTCCATTAGGTGGCAGCTCATACAGTCAGTTTCTCCTACTCTCTAGTCTGCATTGATTTTGCCTTTATTTCAACTCTGATTTCATCCTGCACTAGTAACAGAAGACCACTCACTCTTCTGTAGGATAACTGAAGTTATTTTAACTACTGTGCACAGGACTTGGTTTCTAGTTCATCCACCATCTTGGTAGCCCTCCTCTCATTACAGCCCAGTTTGTTAGTGTTCTTTTTAGATTCCACAGTACCCAAAAAATGGACACATTGCAAATGGTGCCTAAGGAACAGTCAAAGTGGGACAGTGATGTCTTGCCATTTGCTCTATACTCCTGTTAATATACTGTAGCTCAAAACTTTTGAATAATGTTGTGTATAAAGACCTCTTTCTGCTGCATTGTTATTTGAATTCACCAAGTGCACAGAGGCAACTGATCAGAAAACATGTTTTAAATCACATATCCTTTACATTTCTGTTCATTTTTTAATGTAAAAAGAGAGATTCTAACAGTGGATACTTTGTGGTCACATTTCTTAACACCTTTCAAGAACGACAGTATACCAACTCAGAAACTGAGAATGTCCTTTGTGACCTTTTGAAGAAAAAAAAAGCCCAGTTCAATCACTTTAGCTCATAGAGGTTCTTAATTGAGATTGATAGGGCGGTTGACAGCTACTGAAACTATAATTTCAGGCTGCCTGCAGGTATTAGCCAGTGTGAACCAGAAAACACTTAGTTCATATTTTCAAACCCAAATGATACAAATCTGTTTTTGAGATAGTCACATAGTAAAAAGGAGGAATGCCATTTGAGCCCATCATCACTGTTTGGAAGAAACTACACTCAAAGAAACAGAACACAAAAACACCAACAGAACGGATATGCTGGTAAGAGATAAATGCAGAGTGGAGAGCTTTTGGTCTTTGTAGGTAACAACTTGAAAATTATCAGAACAATGTGAAAAATAGCATGGTGATTTGAACATGGGAGTAGACCTGGGGAAATCTAGTTTCCAATCCCCATTTGCTTATGGAACTCACAGTGTGATGGTGGGCTAGTTTTATCTCTCTCACCCTAACCTAATTCACAGCTTTCTTGTGAAAGTGAAAGGAGGGAAAACCATGAAACAACCAAGAAGTCTATAGCAGAATATACAATAAATAGATTAGATAAGCTCTAAATAGAACTGGCAAAAAGACTGAGAATGTATAAATCAAATAAATAATAAATTCTCCCAGCAGTATAACATAATGTAATAAATGAATTGTAAATGTTGGGCTCGACTTACTGATACTTAGGCCACACTGTGGTTCATTCAGAGTGAGCAGCATAAGATAAGGAGAAGTTATGATATAAATTCTGAATGCTGCCCACTTAAAAATGGCAGGCGGAAGATTTCTTAAATATTATTTGTGAAAAATGGTTTCCAAAAAATTGGTAATTTTTCCCATCAAAACAACAACAGCAAATGAAATAATTATGCACAGAGATATGTTGGTTAGTTTAAATAACGTTGTTTTTTTTTAATGGGGCAAAAAAGGCACCATCTTTTCTTTTAGGAATAAGTAAATATGGAAAAGATGGACAGGAAGCTTTTAATGCAAAGCCAGTAGTGATGTCTGAAGTCAAATCGATAAGTAACTAAAATTAATATTTAGCCATTTCAGTTATACCTTTCCATCCCCACAACTGAAATAATTACAAGTAACAGTTTGATTTCATGGACCATTCAGGAAAAGAAAGGCAGTGTCTATTAAATCCAAATTTAACTTATTGGCATCGACGTATGTCAGTTGCATAATTATGCAATTTACATAAACATCATTTGCAGTGGAACCTCAATTTCATGGATAAACCTCAATTTCATGGAAATTAATCCATCAAATGGGGGTGGAGTCCAAACCAAAACAAGTATCAGTAGTATTTGAGGTATTACTCTTATACACAGAGCTTAAGGAGAGGTCTGAACAAGCATTATTTGAACTGGAGATTTCATTCATACTAAAATAAATGAAAGGGAGCAAGAAATTCTCTGAAACCCAGAAAAATGTTTTTGGAAGCATGTTCAGTATTATGGGTAGAAAAGTTAAAATCTGGAATTTAGATATAATATAGGGGAAAAAATCAAAATTATGGTGACCTACTTACAATGCCCTTGTATCAGCCATTGCATGTCTCATGTTAAACCACTAAGAGATTAATTGGTTTACAGTACTTGAAGGGATAGATATCATATATCAAATATGATGTAGTACAGGATGTTGTAAGTCCCACCTATTTTGAGTAAGTACTGTTATGGTCTACTCCCTAACCCTTTTATGTACACAAGATATGATTCTTATTATATATTAGATTTTGTACAGAAGAGCAAATTATCAACCATCACAGAACTGTGAAATCCCTGGAGTTTGCATAAATGTTCATCTCTAATTTGTTTCTATATGGCTAAAAAAACAAAACAAAACCAGTCAATATGGAAGAAACATAGCCTGCCCCACTGGAAAAACAAAACAGGAAGAAAACACACACACTTTTTTTTTCATTTAAAAAGTTAGAAAGAAGAGGGGTACGGAATAGAACAGACTATCCAAGAAGAGGACAGAGATGATTGAATAACTAATTGAATAATTATTCAATGGAATAATTCTAATATTTAGATGGAATCTCCATGTTTGGGGCAGTGTCTCACTGAATAAGTGAAGACAAATGGAAGGGTTATTGGATACAGAAGGCTGTATAAGATGGACTCAGGATCTGTTCCAGGCCATAAACTAGTCAGAAGTGGGATCCAGTTCCAAAACACTGAATTGCTTTGATCTGATATTTGCAGAGGCAAAATCAATCTTACAGATGGCAAAACAATAAGGCTGAAAGACAAGGTCTTAGCTAAGGCCACAAACAGCATACATTAGTCATGGCTTCTAAGCCGCCTGAACAAAGGCCCCTCCCTGAAAGTTTGTCTTTGATTCATTTTTCCCCAAGTATTTTCTCCTTACCCTGTATACTGCATGGTCACTGCAGACCAGTTATATACAGTAGACCTCAGATTTTGGTTCCAGCTTAATGCAGCAGGGTGAAAAGAATTTTGAACAGCAAATGGAGTATAGTCAACAGCTATTCAATGTGCCAGCCAGTCCAATCTGCCTCAACTGTCTTTCCTTAACTGCTGTTCTGTCAGTTATCCAGCTGTCAGGGTACAATTTCTGTTTTGGGAAGCCAGCCCTACAGCTTCTGTTTTTTGCTCTGCACCATTGCAATTGTACTGAAGGTGGAGAAGAAAATAAATAAAGTTGCAACTCGGGTAGCCTATGTGTTTGATTAAATATATAAATCCTGCAATCTTCTTAAGGGTGGCTAAACTATCCCTTGAGACAATTTGGCATGCCATTTTTTAAATTAATCAGCTGCCAGTACTCTGATTGCAATTCTCCCTTGAATTTGAGCACTTCTAAGATATCCAAACCTATTTTATGATTTAGGCCAAGCAACTTTTGGAGCCAGTGAGCACAATTGATTCCAATGAGTTATTTTAGAGAACTGGTACAGACCGCAGAGAACAATTGAAGTATTGTCTTCCTTTGCTGTAGGGGACGATTTATGCAATACATAGATTTTTTTAAAGGAAAATGGAGGCTATATTCACTTACTGTATTTCCAGGGTTTTCCTATAGATTTCTGCAGCTCACACCTATCTATCTACCATTCTGGTAACTATTTTCTTTTCTATCTGTGTGTATTCATCTCTCTTTCTTGTTCTCTCTCCCTGTAATTTACAGTACATTGTATCTTACAGACTTCTCTTCCACCTCTTCCCCCTTTTTCTTTTACATGCAGCAGGCTTGAACTGCTCTCTCTGTGTTCTTTATTAGAGCTTAGCTAGCCATGCCCTTCGCTAGCCATGTTTCTCTCCCAGCTGTGGCATGTACAGAAACTTCTTTTCTTCTTAGCCTGCATCCTAGCCACTCTATAACCATATTTTTAGCTCTACAAAGTTGGCTCCTGTGGTTCCTGGTTGATCTTTTCTAGGCTTTGGGTCCAGGTTGCCTCTGGCCTGAGCATCTACAGGACTTTGGTGTCTCTCAGTTTCTAGATGAGGAAAGTTTGCTATTGGCTCTGGCTGGCTGCAGATCTGAGGTAGAAGTTGGCATTGCAGCTGTTCCTGGCCCTCAGCTTTGATGCTTACTGGTCTTGCCACTCCCACTTCCAATTTCAACCCAGCTCCTGTCTCTTGGTACCTCCAGTTACCCAGTGCAAGCTGACTCCATTCCCTACACCCTCGTCAAGCCAGTTCTGTCTTGGGCATCCTTCAGTTTGCTCAGGCCTTGCTTGCAGGACTGTCCATTCTTTCTCCCCAGTACACACCAATCTGTCCAAGTCCAGAAAGCTTTTCCTTTTGTAGCTGGGGTGCAGGCATGGTCCAGCTAATTCAGCTGCCTCAAAGTCCCCAAAGAAGAAAAAGGGAGGGAGGGAGGGAGGGAGGGAGGGAGGACAGCAGGAAGGCAGGCAGGTTATGCATACCACTGTGAGCCTGTCATTTCACACTGTCATTTTGAGGTATTTAGCTGAACTGGCTATCACTGAGGTTTTTCCTAATCACAAAATGGTTGCCTCAGTGAATGTGCCCAGACAACAAAAGACCAATTTAAGATAGATCTGTAGTTATCTCTGGGAACCCTTAATGGACGTTTGCTGACTAGGAATGAATGACAAGGTTTGAAGTTGTTTATAGGTAAGAGATGAGATATAGGAAGAAGAGAGCATTTGTTGTATTTTAAAAGAAGGTGATAAGTTATTAAAATTATTTATACTTGTGATAAAGGGGGAGTTACTTCTATATATATATATTTCTTTTCTGTACTTTCTAATTTTTCTCTTTATTCCTATGTTCTTTTTAGCTTGTATTAGTTTTTATCTTTTCAATTTTAATCCTTAATAGAATTATTATAAAAACAAAAACAAAAGACCAATTTACAAGAAGAAAGTTGGGTGAGTGTGCTTCCTATCAGTTGTTCTTGTTCTTTAGGATACTCAGTACCAGCTCAACTTTTTTCCCCCCGTCTCTCTCTGAATATTTACAAAGCATTGAACTTCAATCAACAACTTCATTTTCTGAGAATGCCTTGAAGCCTGCATATTATCTAAAGGTGTTCCTTGAAATTGATGATACTGGTGGCTGGTGCTCCGCTTTACATCATGCCTGCCTGATTAAATTAAAAAGTAGAGTTGGGCTCCTTGTTGGGGATTCCAGCCACTGAGGCCAAGCTATATAATCAGAGAAAGGGAATGGAGTTAAATGGTATTAACAGTGACTCAGTTGATATCAACACCAAGTAATCCCAGTCCAGCCTTACCCAACTGCTATATTTCTGGAAATGAAGGGAATTATCTCATTGTTATAGAGGGCATAAGAATGAGAAACGCTGGAGATCACAGTCACTATTGTTCCAGCTAACACCGTTTGTCTACAGATTCCTTGTTTGCCATAATCACTTTCAACTTCCAGCATTTGTTTGCTTTTGTTTGTCATGCTGTGCTTCATTCTGTTTCCTTCTCAGTTATTTCTCCAGTGTCATCTTTGCTGGGATCTGTGAGGGGAAATGAAACCTTCAAGAATATAATGGTGTAACCGGGGAGGAATGAGTGGGAAGACCCATACACACAGCAATTTCCAAATAGAGGAACAATGAAAATGGATTTTTTCAAAACTGAACCTGGATTCTTCTGTAAATGGAGACACTGATTTTATGTTATTTCCAGAAAAACGTACTGAACTGAATGTCAACAGGCTAGCATATGATAAAAAGAAGTGGTCAGAGGCATGCTAAGGAAAGACCCTAATCCACCCATCAGAAGTCACCACACCTAATTCAGGCCTTTAGGTTTGCTTGTAATGGTTTCTTAAAATCCATTGACCAGGAGAGAAAATCTCACAATTCTCTTTTAAGGATTCAGAATATTGGAGAGGTTTTTCTTTCACTAATTCCTGTTACAGTTGGGGGAGAGGGGAACACCTTTCCCTGATGTCTATGGAAAACCAGCAAAAATACCAAGGGTTGGCAAAACTGTACCCAAGGGTAGTTACCTGTGACTTATCTATATAGGTCCCCAAATGTTTATCCACAAGTGGACCTGCCCTTTTATTCCATGGCTGTTAAAATTATTGAGAGGTCTTTGATGAGGGACTTCATAAAAGGCTTTTTGAAAATCTAAGTAGATGATGTCTACTACTTTGCCCTTATCTGTATGTTAATTAAAAGACTCAAAAAACTCTAGTAGATTAGGTTTTTGGACCTTCCCTGAGTGGACCTTCCCTGAGTGACACCATGTTGGGTATCCTTGAGCAAGGCCCGCCCGTGTGTCTAAATATTTGGTAATTTAATCTTTTCACTATCTTCTCCAGAACAGATGTTAAACTGACAGGCCTATAATTTCCTGGATCTCCCCATGAGCCATTCTTAAAAACTGGAGTTATTATGGCCACTTTCCATTCTTCAGCCACAGAGGCTTGAGTGTAAAGACAGGTTGCATATTTTAGTTAGGCCCACAAACTTGGCTTTAAGCTCCTTAATAATATTTGGGTGAATGCCATCAGACAGACAGAGAGACAGATGACAGGAATAGACAAAAGACATAGATAGATACACAGTATGGCATCATATATTGACAAAACACATCTAAAAGGTTAGCAGAGCCCTGTATTGAATCTAGCTCAATAAAGTTGCCTCATTCCTTCCCAAAAGGCCACCAGGAAAGCAGATTTAATAAGGATTCACTATAGATGCTGGACAAAATCTTTTGTCTATTAGCTCTGGGAAATAGAAACACCTCTCATATTTTTCTTTGCTATGTAAGGTGCAAGCAAGTAAGGCTAGCGTAGCTGGAATGAGTCACAGGAGAAGTACTGTCTATGAACTCTTTTGCAGAGAAGTTCAAAAGAAAAGTGTGTTTATTTGCTTTATTTAGTCCATTTATGTTCTACTTCTCTGCTCATAGAATTCAGGGTTGCACCATCTTATTCAGTTTTGCAGCCATCATTTTTTTATGGCTTATGTACAGGATTCTTAGGAAAGAGATGAAATCTCCTTGAAACATTATTTCAGACCATCGCCAGAAATTATGGCTTGTCATTATAGACAAGATGATTGGAAATAATTGCACATGCAGTCACATTATTAAATCTCAGAAATCATTCCTCAGTGTCTGCCTTACTTGAATCATCTCAGAAGCCTGAGAAGGACAGCTTCTTTTCTCTATAGGAAATATTTGTAGAGGCTCTCAGAACTTAGCAGCCATGGGCTTAAGACTCGCCCACTATTTCATTTCATACAATTGACAGCTTGCAGAGATGCCAGCATAAAGTGTGATGTAGCTGTTCCTGAGCTGACTGAGTACCAGTAGTAGCCTTTTCCAGCTGGGAAGGATATTGGTGCATCCTTATCTATAGAAATAAGTCTCTTAATATGGCTCACTGCTGCCTCGTGGCAATTGGAGAAGTACCTGTTGGAGATGCACCCCAATGTGAGAACTTCCATTTTTCCAGCATTATCTTCTATAAGGATGTTATGAGAGGATTAGGCCTTTATGTGTACTTGCAGGAGGATCATAGGTCATTTAAGGATATGACTGCATGAAGATAGGTAGGGGGATGCTGATACTTCCTCCATGAAAAGAGAATCAATGACCAAGAAAGTGCCTAAACTATCCCCATTTTTTCCTTTTTACATATATTAATAGCCAACTCTTTAAAAAGTAGCCTTACATAAACCTTTTACTAAATTGGAACAATAATCTGTTATAAATATATAATATTGTATTATTGTTTTATTTTGGATGCAGTTCTTGGAGTTATTTTCCAGATCAAATCAACCTGATATGACAATTTGATTTGAGTGTTGAATTCAGATGAATCCATTTTCTGAATACATTCAAGTGTGTTTTGTAAATGGAAACAATAATTCAAATTAATTTCTGTCTAATGCATAGGCCTAATGAAGATAATAAACCATGAACGATGCAAGAGTATTTGGATTAAAATAATTGTTCAGATCAACCAGTTCAACAATTTCTGAAAGACAGAAATCTTTTTACCATTAAATAGAAAGCCTTACTATGTCATAGCATCTCTTTTGGACCTAATTAGAATGTGAACAAACTGCTCAATGAAGCATTTAGGAAGAAGACTTAGTTGGGGTCAAATAAAAAAGTTACTAGGAAAATGAATCCTATCAGGGCATTATGAATGAAGACCAAGTCATTTAGCTATAAAGAAGAAGATGATAGTTAATAGTAGAAATAATCATAATAATATGCTTTTTTTTTTTTGCAAATGTTCACAAATGGAAAAAGGACTTTTTCATTAGCCTAATGTTACAAACATATTTCTCAGGTGTAGAAGATACTGAATACTTACTTTCATAGCTTATATCCTACACAGAGTATTTGTTTAAAAATGTCATTATGAGAACCAGGTTTGATGCAGCATTAATTGTATGATTGCACTTAACATGTATGCTAACATTTAATTCTAATATGCATGAATCTAATAATACAATTATATATTTGTAAATGTAGGTCCTACTGTTGTCCTGCAAATCAGTGTAGCTTACTATAATCAAAATCACAATCACATTGAAGTGGTACCGATGTATAAAAGAGACAAGGTCAGCAGTTTAAAAAGAACACTGATAGAATAAATAGAATTTAAATAAATAACATTTACATTTAAAAAGCCTGCTGGAAAAGCATCTACAGCAGCAAGAAAAATGTCCAGCAAATGGGGCAAAACACTGAGAGAAGACTGAACCATATCAAGTGAGAGGAGTCATTCTTGGGAGGTCAGCAATGGATAGTATGGTGTTGCAATGGTTCTCCTTCTGCTGGGTTCAGTTCCAGTTGGTGTTGATGGGGGACACAGGTCCAGCCCTAAACCCAAATATGTCCACAGGTCTTTATTTTTCCCTTGCTACTATTGAATATCTACATGAGGCTGCTGGATGGATGACCTCACCCAGGATTAGCTATCATCAGTTCACTGAGGATACTCAATTATCTCTCTCTACTCCTGGCCACTAAGTGATGCTGTCAAGCTACTTTCTCAATGTCTGGAGGATGTAGGGACCTGGATGGAGAGTAACAGTTTCAGGCTCAACCCTGATGAGGCCAAGTGATTATGGATTCTGGAACAATGCCAACTTTGGTTCTGAATGTGTTAGCACTTACCCAGATAAAGCTGGTGTATAATCTAGGAGTTCTCCTAGACTCTCAACCCCTCCTTGAGGAGGAGGTGGTAACAATGACTAGGAGGGCTTTTGCAGTTACATCATGTGTGCTAGTTGTACCTGTTCCTAGACTGGGAGGCTCTGCTTATGGTCGCTCATGCTCTGGTCACTTCTTATTTGGACTATTGCAATGTACTCTACATGCACTTAAAGACCACTCAAAAGTTGCAGCTAGTCCAGATTGCTGTGTGGGAAGTTATAGGTGTGTCTTGGTTCACCTACATAATACCTCTACTCCGTGAGCTGTACTTGCTCCCAGTGGATTTCCAATTGCAAGTCAAGGTACTGATTATCACTATAAAATCCTTCAGGCATGAGGCCAGTTATTTCTGGGACTGTCTTTCTCCAGTTGTTTCTGTCTGTCCCATCAAATTTGGCAGGATGGGCATGCTTTGGGTTCCTTCTACTAAACAATGCCATCTAATGGGACCCAGGAAAAACACCTTCTCAGCTGCAGCACCTGCCCTCTTGGACTGATATTCCCCTGATATTTAGATGGCCCTGATCTTGCTGGTCTTTCTTAAGGCACTAAAATCTGGTTCTTCCTCCAAGCATTGGGCCTGGGTGAGCCTGTTTTGATATACCAACTGCTGTTTTCTAGATTTTGCTCTGTGCACTAAATGCCACATTTAACTGTTTTAATTATGATATTTATTTCATTGATTGTTAGCTGTCCTAAGTCATATGCTGATGGGGCAGCCATAACAAATTATTAAATAAATAAATAAATTCCACAAATACTTGTAGCTACTACAAAGTATGATTTCCCTTTAAGCCAATGAGTCCAGCAATGCTGTCTTATTCTTGGTCAGATGGAATTGTCCTGGAGAAAGCTTTCAAACAGGACTTGCAGAAAGAGTGTATCAATTACAAATCTAGTGTCCTGCTTCCTCCATTACGCATCCCCAGGAAGGATAAGGAAATAAGATAGCTATGCTACTCATCTTTCCTGGAAAATCACGATAAAAGACAAAAGAGGGGATAAAAAACAATAGGGCCAATCACATACTCTGATTCCAAGCTAAATGAAAAAAAAATTCTTTGCCAGTCCTTTGCAAACAGGGCTTGGATTCTCTTTGACATGCTGCTTTGAACTACTGAGATGCAGTTCTCATCAAAATTAAAACCTAATGCTATTTGTTTTCAGCACAATCCTTTATGTTGTTTTGTGGTCTTAACCAGCATTTTCAACAGCCAAAAAAGGTTGCTGCCCATGCAAAATACTTGAATAGAAGCCACTCATATCTATTGCAACTGCCAAAGGAGGCTTCTAAAGAGAAGCAAGGCAAGACAACATAGCCACTTTGCTCTGCTCTTAGAAATGAGGGGACCATTTACTTTGTTTACCAGCTTTGTGACAGTGCTTTGCTTGAGACTTAATTGAAGTATTTTCCTTTCAAATATTTGTAAGCTTTATCCAAATGCAATACACCAAGCCTTGTTTCCCTAATTGGCTTGCTAGAGATAGAGAGCTGTAACGCAACACTTTTGTAGACCAACTGATGGAGGGTTCATCTTCAGAGTTAGAAACTAGATGGACAAAATCCAAATAGTACTAGGAATGACATCTCATGATATCATCTGGAAAGAATCTGAACCTCTTGATCCTGAGGAAGTGGACAGAATCCTCGGTAAGATCCCTGGCCCACCTGGCTTGTATGAACTGACAGGAAGGAAAACAGAGGGCTAAGCCTGGGCTTGGTGAATGCTTCACTACAGGAGGGGGAGATAGTGGTTTCCTTAAAGAGATCACTGCTGTTCCTCCTTCTTAATGATCAACCTAGGATCCAACTATACCAGACAACTATCATTCCAACTTCCTTCCAGTCTCTGCCTCAGTCTCTTTTCCTAAAAAAGGAAGGTGAGAAAATCATGGAACAACATTTGCAAAGGGGTCTAAAAGAAGGAGATGGATCCTTTTCAGTCAAGTTCAGGCCTGGACATGCATATAGAAACTGCACTGATTGTTCTTGTTGATGATCTATACCAGGATCTGGGTAGAGGAAGCATAATCTTTTCATGGCCTTCAAGACCATCAGCCATAGAATCCTTCTGAAAAGTATGTGAGGTTAGGGAACTGGGAGCACCATTGTATGACAAATCTACTCCTTCTTAAGTGGATGGTTCCAGCTGGTGTGTATGGGTGGTGGGTAAAGAAAGGTCAAGTCCTCTGGTATTCAGTATGCATATTGATTCTCATCTTACTTAAACCTCTCCTCATCTTATTTAACATCTGCATGAAGCCATTGGGGAAGTCGTTTGACAGTTTGGGTATAGTATCATCAATATGCAGGTATACCCCATTATACAACTCTACCCTAGATGAGTTGGATGTCTTGAACTGGTACCTGGAGGATGTAGGTGTTTAGATGGGGAAAAGTAGGTTGAGACTCCATCCAACCAAGATGGAATGGCTGTAGATTCAGAAGCCAACTGATTATAGAACAATTCCAACTCTATCTCATGGCAGGATTGTGCTCCCAGAAAAAGTTGGTGAACAATTTGGAGATTCTCCTGAACTTTAAGCTCCTGCTGGATCAGTAGGTGGGAGCAGTGGCCAGGAGGATCTTTGCCCAGCTTTGGTTGGTGTGCCAGACTGTAGACAGCCAAGGTATAATGGGAAGTAGGAATAATCTTGAGGAACAGGAGGAAGAGCCACAACCAAGGCAGTGGTCAGATAAAAGAAATCTGAGCCCGAGGCAGAAATGTATTTTGAGTAAACATCTTAGACATTATGTTCTTATCCCTAGTTCTTATGAAGATAAATGGAGGGAGAGGGGAAGTGCATTCAGACTTGCAAGATTCTGTTACTGTAAGTTTATAATAAAGTAGCATTAGCATTCATAACTCTGGCATCCTATTCTGGTCTACCTTGAAGGGTGACACACAGAGATGATCTTAGGGAAGCAAGGCAGAGGCAGTGATGGTTTCATAAACAAAAACATACTTTAAGCTTGGCCAGCAGTGAAAGTGTGAGAAAGAAGCTCAGTTTCACTCCTCCCTAATTGTCAGGCCTAGCACAAGGAACTCCAAGAGACAATGCAAAATCAGTTCAGCTATGTTTATTAGCTACAACCTCTAGCAAGAATCTTCCCAGACTGAAACCCCAGGTCCCAAGTCAGCCAGCCACAACAGTGTGAATTCCTCAGGGAGGTGCCAGTCTCATCCTCTTGTAGTTCGCATGCTCCTGTGGTGAGCTAAGAAAATGCTTATCTCCCTGAGCTTGGCCTTCATAATTCCATTCTATCACACTAATTCCCCTATAGTATGAGAGGAAGAGAGAACTCAGTCAGGCTTTTAAGGTTCTGTTACTATAACCTATATCAATGAAGTACAGTTCCAGTCAGATTTATAGAGTTTGTTTCCTGACTTGGCTGACATAGAAGAGCTGAAGCAATTGCAATAACAGGAGACACTGACAGTGGTCATTCACACCCTCATCACTACATGCTTGGACTACAGTAATTTTCTCTATGTGGGGCTGTCCCGGAAGGTCCTCCAGAAATTTCAGCTAGTGCAAAATATTGTGTGCTAATAGGAAAAACTTAATACTGCTTTATACCACCAAAATGGTGGTGGTGGTGGGGGTAGTCTTTTGAGGGGGGCAATTTAAGGTGCTTGTTATAATCTTTAAGGTCTTAGATGGCTTAGGGACTGGCAAACTATGTGATTACTTTCTCCTGCCCCTCTATCCTGTGAGATGCAGTGAGAGGAGACTCAGAGGTATGCATGTTCTGCAAGAGTCTTCCAGCTCTGGAGTGTCATACCATCAGAAATAGATCAGAGTCCTCACTCTGGATATTTACAATACTCTTGAGGACCTGACAATTAAAAAAAAAAACATTTGGAGACTGAGGAGTGAGTACCTGAGCACTGAGAGGTCATTCCTAGGATGAATGAGGCTATGAATTGCTATTATTATTAATTTGTTATGGCATGATTTAATGGTATACAGTTGTGTTATATTTTGTGTTTATTATGATATGCAGCTTATAGCTGAATGATTGCAAGTTCTATGTTATTTTCTTTTAACAAGTTCAGGGGCTGAATGCTGAAATGCTGAGAGCTCTGCTCTGCTCTGCTCTGCTCTGCTCTGCTCTGCTCTGCTTGGGTGAAACTGGCAACACTTCAGTCAAGTTTCTCCTTCTAGCCCAAGTGACACAAAGATCTTGAAAACGATTTTGGTTTCCATACCATTTTGACTTCTGGTCCTTATGTGAGAACAATCAATGAGGATTTATATTTTGTTTCTTAAGGTATGGATCAACTTGTATGTTTTTAAATAAACAATTATTGCATATACCATCAAGCTCCAATGACTTTCTTTTTTAAAAAAAAAACAATCCCCTGAAAATTCTCAGAACAAATATGGGCTGGTCACTGTCACTATTAAGGGATTTGTGAATTATGATGCAAGTGCTAACCTGCAATTTGGCATGCTTTGACTAATCCTGCAGAAAATCCTTTGATCTGTGAACTTCTGTTATCTAATTGAAATACTAAAGTTCCCAGTTTTCTGTATTAAGACATGTCTGCTGTATTTCCAGGTGCTCTTATCCATGGTAGATGCAACTCTTGGACAAAGTGTTGGCCTAGCTCAATGCTAGGTTCATTTTCACCCAGCACAGTTGAGCCAATTAATAACGCAGAGTTGAGGGAACTGAAATCTAAACACTATTTCTGCATGGAAGCAAAGAGGTACACTTGGGACTCAAGTCCAAATTGAGTGGCCTCAATTGAATCAAACACAATCTGTTTATTCAGTTCAGCTATCAAAGAGGTTTACTACAATTGGTTCACAATCTGCATATTATTACATACACATGTTTTCTATGCATCCCAGAGTAAGCATTTATTTAATTATTTTTACCACATTGTAATATTAGTTCTCCTCCTTTGGGTGGAGATTTTTACTATTGTAATTAAACAAGAGTGCCAAAATCTCATCTGTTGCCAAGGTACCCCTCCTGCTATCCTTCATTATCCAGTTGGATCTGGTTCAGATGCCTGGTCCTTCAGATGGTTAGCCCTTATCTAGCAGTTTCCTGTGAGAACTGTTTGTACCAGGGTAATCTATTTCCTCAAAGGCCATCCTCTGTGTTTAAAGGTGAACTTGAAGGCTAAATTACTTGAAGGCTAATTTCCAACTTGTACTACCTAGAGGCCATTACTCAAAAACTCACTTCTGCTCTTTGTTTACCTGGTCCTCAAAAGGATGTGCAAGCAGAGGGCACATGGAACATATCAGTTGGGCACTTCAACTAAATTTCTTGTCAGCCACCATGTTATGTGGACCAAAAGCTATTCATCTTTCCTATCAGGCCCTTCAAGGCAGGCCAACTTAGAAAACAAGTACCACCTGGATTTCTGGAAAAATCTTCATTGCCAGTAGGATATTGTAATAGAATCTTGATAGCCTGCCAAAGTAATTATCCAGCTCAACTTACAGCTAGTGCAAAACAGACTGTAAGAGACTCTGAGTCTTTCTCATGTTTCCCCCCTCCCCTGGACTGAGGAATCTTTTCTGTACGTAATGGTTGGGCTCCCTTCTCCCTGTTCCCAGGGTCTGTTAGACATTCCATCACGTTTGCAGAATTCGGGCTATAGATCAGAAGTCTTCAGCTACAGGGAAGCGGATTCCATTGGTAAGAGTGGTTTGGTGGAGAAGTGGTCGACTCCCCTTCACTGGATGTGTTCAAGCAAAGTCATCTGTTATGATACTTTAATTGGGGTTTCCTAACTGAAGAAAGCTTTACTTCCAACTCTGTAATTGCACAATTGTATGAAAATAAATGAAAGAGAATAACCTGGCATTTGCACATGGAGTCCTTATGTAACAGGAGATATTTGTGGTTCTAAAACTAAAGCTTCATTATGGGGCTCAGGCCCCATATTCATGAATTGTGGCAGTAGGGCAAACTTTCTGTGGAACTAAAATGCAGAAATTCTGCAAAGATGCCAGGGTTACACCTTTAACCATAATCCTGTACTTTGGCTTATAAAAAAAAGGCTCCTTTGATGAGTATATTTGCAAATGAATGACTTTAATAATGATTGTGAAACTAATTGGTGCTTTGAAGCCTAAAGTAAGGAAAGGAGATAGTAATTAATAGAAATTGATTAGTAATTCTATAATCACTTTGTATTTTGCTGTTATTAAAGAACAATTTTGCCATAGTCTAGTTGATTGCTGCTTCAGGTTCAGTCCTGGTGCAAAGTTTACAGCTCATTAAAGAAAGTTTCTAGAGGCCTTTGCTATTATTTTTCCTACTGGTAGAAACAAAGAGAACTATAATTCATTTCTGGACCTTTGAGGTATTCTTTTCCCAACAACTGACTTTTTTCACAAAGGTGATATTTGTCTCTTTCCAGACAAAACTCTGTATATTAAACAGAAATATTAATTGTGACCACTGGGTATTTTATTCTAACAGAGATGCAGATTTTAGCATTAGAATTCCTGTTTTTTGAAATGTCAGCTCTCCAGATGCTTTAGTCTTACAATTATCAGAGCAGACCATGAACTTCTGGTCAAGACGGTACTGTAGTCTATAACATCCTCCTACAATTTATATCTGAATAACAGTTTGCTATGTTAATTGCTACTGTTGGAGCTAGAAGCAGGTGATTAGAGTGTGTTTTGACTATGAAGGAGAGTTTGTTATCTGCCTGGATGGCACCCAAGAAATTCTACAATCCTGCTGTGATAGCTGTTCTCTCCTTAAGATTAGAGAAGGTATAAACGCTGCTAAAGATATGGTTAATACTATACATTTTGGAACAAATGTGGCTGAAAACAAAAGATCTTAACCGGAAGTGCACAGAAGCTCAGTGAAGGTGATTAAGACTTTTCAGGGTGAAACCCCATTTCTGGACTCACATTTTCACCAGTTTATTCTATGTCATTGGAATTCTAAAGGTACTTCAGAAAGACAAGCCAGTTCATTATATCAACAATTTGATTCAGGAAGTTTTGGCTAGTTACTGGAAGGTAAAGGGCTCACCATGTTCCAGTGGCTCCTTTTTATGCATCTGCTAAGTGATGGCTACCTCTTATGAGATGCCTAAATTAGGAATGAAAATTTAAACATGGCTCATTCTGCCCATGTAAACGAATGGGGAGTTAAAAAGTCTGATATAATGTTTTTCCTTAATTTTACTAAGCAAATCCAACAACACAGAAAAATGTTTAATAATGTGAGAAACAATGCTCAAAAGAAGAATCTTCCATACTTCATCAGGTTTACAGCCATCTTTAGGCTGAAATTATCAAATGGTACTCAGAAATCATTTCATAATCACATGGAAGCTGAAAAACATTTCACTTCTTTAAGCTCATGTTGAAATAAGAGTCTCTTTCTAAAATTTTGCTATTCTGTTCTGGCTGTTAAACTTTGGCTCTTAATTTTATATTTGCATTCATTTTATGTCAAGGTGTGCTGCTATTTTAATTAGTAGATCTTTAAAAATTCATTGTTGAAGAAGTAATATCAGATGGAGAGGGTTATTTCTTAATATGTATTGGCAAATTGGATGATGTACGTGTAAATTTATACAATCCTGTCACTGAACATCATTGCATGCATAACTGTTTTCTGCATTTGTATACAAAGGTAGTGGACCATATAATAGCAGGAGGTGAATCAAACTGGATTTTTATTTTTAGATCATAATATCATACCACCTATACTACACTCCTGGATTTGTAATATTTTGCTAAATCATATGTCTGAATTTAAATTAGGGAATATTTGGGTTTCTATTAATCCTCCCAAAAAGAACTCTGACTTTCCTCCAAAAATAAGAACTGCTTTGGTGCAGATTATTTATGGATTTCTCATTCTTTGTATCTATTTTTTTTAAATGACTTAGATGTTATAATTTCAAACTATGTTTCTGTGAAACATTACTCTGATGGAATATTACATACATTGTTCAAGTGCACTTGGTTACAGTATCATCTTTGAAACGGGACACCACTAAAACATTTACTCAAGGTTGCATTATTGCATAGACTTTGTATTAAAAACTAAATTGCCTAAAGTTACATTTTTAGAGGAGAAAGATAAAGAATTATTACCAAGAATGTATCTCATCTATCTTATATATCTTTGGCTTCTGCTAAATACACGCTTAAGTTTTATGCTTCTAAAAGAGCACTTTTATTACCTTACACAAGGCAACATTTTTGGGAAAGGGGAGCTAAATCTAGTAAGTTATTGGCATCTAGGCTTAAACAAATTAAGCAATGAAAATGCTGAAAAATTAAATCCCTGCCAGATTGAATTGCTGTTCCAAAGTAATTGATGTGACTTGATCCTGGTTCTGAAGCTGGTTGTGGACAGAACCTTATGCTTGCTAAAGGAGCAGGTCTATAGCTTGGGGGCCCTCCTGAACTCATGGCTCCTGTTCAAACAGCAAATGGAGCCTATGGCCAGAAGCATTCACCCAACTTCAGCTGGTACACCAGTTATGGGCTTATGTGGATGGCCTCATGACATCTCATAGGGATAAGCTCATGTCATAAGGACTCACGTCCTCATATCATTAGGAGATACTTATGGCCTCATTATCTCACAGGTAAACTACTGCAATGTATTTTACATGGGGCTGCCCTAAAAATGACTTAGAAGGGGCAGCTGATGGAGAATTCAGGGAACAGTCAGTTTAGTGGGATGACACAAGCACCCTGCTTATTGTACTGGATTTAACCTATGGAGCCCTAGATGGTTTGGAGAAACTATTTGTTATGGTCTCTTGACAGTTCTTGAAGTGGGTTTTCATTTCTTTTGGGTTTCTGCAAGTTTCATATCATAGACTGATATGGTTTATTCAACTTCTAAAACACAGGGTTTCTTTTTTAACAGTACATCTTTTTTCAGATTTGTTTTTTATTTTTATTTTATTGTAGTATATATTTAAAAATACAATCAGCAAGGGAAAAAACCCAGGAAAAAGAAAAATCCATTTTTTAATCTTCTGTCTATTCTTGGCCTGTTCTGTTACTGTTAATGATTCTAACATTCTACTGGCTTCCTCTACTGAATATTCAAACTTTGCTGCCATCTATAAAAATTCTCCTGACAAAATGGAGAAGCCCACTTGTATCTGATTTTTCTTTCTTGAAACCTAGATGTCAAAAAATCTCACATCTTTTTTCTTTCAAAGTATATCCAGAAGAACTTCTGGTAGAATCTCAATGGCTGCATTTAATATGTTTTAAAGGAGTGCCATGCTTTTTAAATTCCAATATTGCTTCCTTTGTCTTGAAATATGTAAATTTATTTCTACACAGTTCTGTTTTTGCACTCTACATGGGGCTGCCCTAGAAGACCACTCAGCTGGTCTAGAATACAGCAGCATGGACAATTATCAGCATGCCACAGTATATCCATATAACACCTTTACTTCATTGGCTGTACAGGTTAATAGTAGGCTTCTGGGTATAATTGAAAGTGCTGGTTATCACCTATAAAACCCTTCATGGTCCTGGTTATTTGGGGGACCACTTATCTCTAGTAATTTCTGGCTGTCCCAATATTCTGATAAATTTGGCGTGCACCACGTCTCATTGATTAAACAATGCCACCTGGCGGTATCCAGGAAGCGGGCCTTCTTGCTTACAGTGTCAACCCTCTGGAACAACATTCCCCCACAGATTTGCATACTTCCAACCCTGATCTTAATTAAATGAGGCCTCCAAACCTGGCTGTTACTCCAGGCCTTGGGATGGAGTGGGTGATGGACCACTTGAATGGTGTTTTGGTCCACTAGATGATGGTTTGATGCTGTGGATTATAATAACAACTTAGAAAAATACAAGAATCAGAGTTTTAAGTTGCTTTCTGTCTCCTTTTTTTTTTCTTGGTATCAGAATTTTTAGGAAGCTTTCTTTGTTGGTAAATTTGAACTAATCCCCTTTTAAATGTAAATGAAAGTTAATCTAGACACATAGTTTAAAACTCCTTTGGGTAGTTAAAGTAAGATTAAGAAGAATATAACTCCTAAGCTGGTTTAAACTTTGGGAGGCCTCCCCATATTCATTTCATCACATCATTGTAAATGACTTTATGAGATACTGAATAAATATCTTTAATGAGCACCTGCTATGAGAATTTTACTGTGCAAATCACAACTGCCTGTTAAGAAAGGTAGTTTCCACACTTTCAAGTTTATTATTGGGCATTTATCTTACCTTCTGCCACTGTCTGAAATGAAATTAGGAACTTGAAATGTAATTTCTCTTTGGGCCCAGCTGGAGAATTATAATATGGCCCCACTGAAATCTTGGCAGGTATTGACAAGTTGAGAATTTATTTCCATGTGATAGAGGATTAAAGAGTTGCCAGGAGTCCCATAGTCTACCAAAGCCTGCAGATGTATTTCTAAGGCTTCCAGGTCTCTAATATAACAAGAATGATGAAGGGACAATTCATTATGACCTATGTCTAGGCTCCACTTAACGTTTAGGTGCCCCAGGGGAACAGCTTAAGCAAGCAGGACCTGGCTAGTTTTCATCAATTCCCATTTAGCACTGTTCTGTAAGACAGGGAAGTTCCTCTGCAGAAAGAGACAATCACTTTTGCAATGTTGGATCTAACCCACTATCTGAAAGTTGCTCAAAACATTGTTTGCTGAAGAACAGCAAATAAATAAAGTCAACAAACAAATCAATAAAATCAACATGATCATTTCATCAATGGGAGTACACTGATGTTCTGTGAATTACAATAAATTGTTCAAAAGCTGTTTCAAATTGCTGCAAAATGAATAATTTGGAAATCAAAACGCAACTTACATATCTGTTTATTTAGCAGCAGGAAAGGATTTCAAAAATGAATCTAACAGGCTTCAGATCAGTACTAGATACAGTAAAAATCTAATGACATTAATTCCAACTCACTAAAGATATCTCTGTATAATCAAGGTTATACTAAATGCATAGATATATGATGCATTAACTTACAGATTCCCTTTGGCTGGCTCATATCCTCCAATCATATTCATCAACTTGTTTCCAACTATGCTATGAAAGCTGTTAAAACTGTCATCATTTAGCATGGTTAATAAAAGCTAATCTAAGAGTTTTCTTCCCCATCTAACTGAAATCTTATTAAGCCCCAGATAAATTAAAGAAATACCATTGACCACTCATACAATCTGTTCAATAAACAGCCAAAATTTTCTTATGCCCTTTATATAAGAACACAATCAGGAGCATATAGCTGATGTAATTTCTAAATCATTAGAAGTTAATTGGGCTTATCACTTATATACTAATTAAACTTCAACTCAATATCTCTACATGTAATCAACTGACATCAGATAAATATATCCTGCCAATCCTATTAAGCCTAACTCAATTGAATAAGATAAATATATTGCAGGACTGATGGGAAAAATGTGCGGCAGCAGTCCTGCTGTGCTGTCTCATTGTGGTGATGGTAAGGTGTTCCTGGGAGGGATGAGCGAAGAATGTTGGGAGTATATGCCAGGAGTATATAATCCTAACAGGGTCACTCCAAGGCATGCAGGTCATCCCACTGCCCAGCTAAAGCAAGCCGGCACCTATATTGGGGGACAAATTTAATAAATAAATAAATATTGGGCAGCAGAGATATAGGCAGATGCTGGAGGCAGATGATTGCTTTGTTGTCAATGGTGAATAAATCAATTTACTGTGTGAGAGAAGGCAATGGTAGACCATTCCTTTATTTTTTACCAAGAAAACCACATGGATAGAAAATATAACATGACGGATGATAGAGTGCCAGAAGATGGGCCCTTCAGGTTGGGTGGCACTGAACATGCTACTGAGGAAGAGCTGGGGATCTTTCAGAGTACTGATGGTGTTTATGACATGGCTAGATTAGAGCTACTGTAGATTAGAGTCTAGTTGCTGATGTTGCCATACAGGAAAAGAAAATCCAAAGCTGCAAAGATAGAATTACAGTAAGAACATGGAATGTAAGAAGCATGAAATGGAAAAGCTCAACACAGTGAAAGATGTATACTTGTTCAACTGAAGTTGCTGGTTATTAAGGAAGGTAACTTTTAATATAACAAAGGGGAAAATGATTAAGTATATAATTTAAAAGTAATCATATAATACTATCTGTCATACCCTTTCAGAGTAAGCAGCGTTATGCAGAGTGCAAAAAAGGAGTAAGAAATAGTAAGGCAAAGAAATTAAAAGCACAAGATAAGAGAATAAAATATAGATAAATCTACTTTAGATCAACACCATTCACTATACCTTTTCCATACCTTTTTCAGCATTGCTTCCACCATATCTTCTCCAGATCTTTGTTATTTAAACTTCTTACTTCTTTCTTCTTGAGGAACTCATGAACCTCATTGAACAATGATTTCCTTTTCCTCTCAACCCATTCACTTTTCCTTCATATATTTGTTTTGTGATTCAGTCGCCATTCATTCCTTCTATATAATCAAACCATCTTGCTGTACTTTCTTCATATTGGTCAGTCACTTTTCAGTCCATATTCATTCAGCACCTGCTCATTTTTTACCATATTTCATTTTGTTTTATACACGTGCTTCTTAAATACTACATTTTGACCACATTCAGCTTACTTTTATGTCTCTCTTGTCATACCCATCTTTCACTCCCATGTAATAAAGACAACATAGACATGACCTTACAAACACTCATTTAGCTTCTTTCCACATATTTTTCATTCCTTCCAACAGATCACACATTACCTTTCCCCTAGGATTTCAAAGTATTACATTTTCTCCATCCATTTTCCCAAGTTTACTAACTTTCCAACAAGGCATACAAATTCATTTTCTCATCCTAATTTGTCACCATTTATGCATGACTTGAATCATTCACCCCATGGTTCTCATCAAGCACAATTGCCTTGGCAATACTGATTTGGATTCCTCATTGCGTCATACAATCAATCTTAACATTTTTCACAAATCAGTTGAGTTCTTAGACAATCACATAGTGTCATTTTCATGCAAAAGTACCCGTACGTCAGATCTCCAACCAACATACTGCACAACAAACTTTCTCTCTCCAATTGATAACTTTATCAATGGCCTACTAAAGAGCAAAAATCTGGTTCACACACATTGTACCCAGCATAATGCTGCACTATGCTCCCCAGATCTTCCTCACTGTCATCTCTCATATATTTTTTTTCCACTCAGAATTCTGTCAGTTATCTTCCCAGGTATATTTAACAAGTGATCCCCTGGTATGGCTGATGTGGGTCTTCCGGGCTGTGTGGCCGTGTTCTGGAAGTTTTGGTTCCTAACATTTTGCCAGCATCTGTGACCGGCATCTTCAGAGGACAGGAGCAGAGACAGGAGTGATTGGCCACCAGGACGTGTGAATAATTCACACAATGAACATGCTGATCACCCTCAGCAGCCACTCGTTAACAACTCAACACAAAAAACCCTGCCTAATCCCCAGGAAGATACAGAGATATGTTGATCACCAAAACAAACAGCCACTTGTTAACCCACAAGCCCCCCCCCCCCACCTGCAGGCACCCTTGCTTATCTCCATAAATACCCACAAAAGTGTCACATCACCCTGGGCACAGAGAACTGCTCCTGTCTGTGCTCCTGTCCTCTGAAGATGCCGGTCACAGATGCTGGCGGAACGTTAGGAACCAAAACTTCCAGAACATGGCCACACAGCCCGGAAGACCCACATCAGCCATCGTATTCTGGCCGTGAAAGCCTTCAACGAGATCCCCTGGTACTTTTTGCATTCACTCCTGCTATTTTTCCTGTTGTACAGGGAACAATAACCAAATTCTTTCAATTGTCAGGCATAGGTGAAGCTTTCACACATAACATATTCCTATTATAACATTTATCCAGTATACCATATATACTTGTAACTATGCCATTTCACAGTATTCTTCCTTGTCATTTTTTTTCCCCTTGGATACTAACATTTGTAGTGTTTGCTTTAGTTCCATTGTTACTATCATTCCCATGCAAATTTCTAAAATATTTTCTCCCAGCATTCTGTCCCCTCAGTTTCATTCCTAATCATGATTGCTTTTGTTTTTAATTCTAGTCACTCTGCTAGAGGCCCTGTATAATTCTCTTTACCTTCTTTCAAAGCAAGTATTTTAATTTTTTAAATTTTATTTTCCAACAGCATTACCCTGCTTTTTCTTAGTGTCCTTTAATCATAACCATATCTTGCTCCCTTTAGTTAATTTTTTGCAACTACAGTGGAACCTCGGTTTATGAACTTAATTCATTCCGTGACTCTGGCCGCAACCCGAATTGGTCGCAACCCAAAGGAAATTTCCCCATAAGGTTCAATGTAATTACCATTAATCCGTTCTGGCGTGGAGGACAGAGAGGCGGCTACTGCTTGGAGGGAGAGTCCCCCTCCCTACGACCATGTGTCAGGGGCAGAAAATGGCTGCGGACCACGTGTCAGGGGCGGAAAAATGGCCACGGGCCACGTGTCAGGGGCGGAAAAATGGCCGCAGACCACATGTCAGGGGCGGAAAAATGGTGCGGACCATGTGTCAGGGGCGGAAAAATGTCTGCGGACCACGTGTCAGGGGCGGAAAAATGGCTGCAGACTGTGTCAAGGGAGGGAAAATGGCTGCGTATCCTGCTCATACCCTGAGGTGGAGTTCGCAAACCGAGGTAAATTTTTGCGGCTGGAGCTGGTCGTAACCCGAAAAGTTTGTTAACAGAGGCGTTCGTAACCCGAGGTACCACTGTATCTTTTTCATATTTCCAATTAATATATTTCCAGACATTTTTCAGGCGCACTTTTTCATATATTTTTTTACTCTGTTCCAAACAGCTTCCATATCCCATTTCTTCATGCCCATTTTCATTTCACCATATAGGGAGTTTAATCTCTCTTGCAATCTTTTTTTCATAGAAGCTTTATATTTTCTCTTCCTGCAGCTACTGCTTTCATTATTTCAGGTATTTGTTCCTTTTCTTCCATGACCATTTCCCCCCAAGATCCTCTCTTGATACTTGACACTTGATACTACCAAAAAATAGTCTGTCCCACATTCAAAAATTCTTAATACTTTTATATTTTCTTCCACTAACTCTCTCAATCTTTTATTAAAACAATCATGTTTTATATTATATAACACTTATATAATACAATATAATTATGTAAGATAGACTAACACTTAAACCACATACAGTGGACATTTCTTCTAAGATACGTCTTTCTTAGCAGATATTCACCATTCCCATTCGTTCTTGTGACCCTGAATTCCCAATCACTTTTTCTGTAATTTCTGGTCTCATACTCAGTTATCACCTAGCAGATTAGCATCTGGCAACCCTGGACTGCATTCATTCAGAACATTGCACTATTTTTGCCTAAACAAACCCCATCTCTTCTATCCTTATCATTAAGTGGAGTGTAATATGCAACTAGCATCAAGCTATGAATTCCTACTTTCATATGCACTCACAATAACCTAGATGACACCAATTCATATATGCTGACATTACATTTTAGCTCTTCCATTCATCATTAGCTGTATATATGCCAACATTAGGCAAATTAGGAACCCTGATCTACAAATCACCTTGCAAGTCAGCATACTGTTGCCCGCATCCTACCAAGTAGGAGGCATATGCAGTGTATTGACACACACTTGTGGTATCTAAGCATACAAACTGCATTTAATTTTAATTAAATATATATGCAAATAAATCAAATCAATTCTAGCATTTCTTTTTCCTGGCCCACTCATTATTTCTTGAAATGTAGACCCCTGCACTCACCACAGAGGCCAAGGATAGTCCTGGTCTGGAAAATGTTGTATAGCCCATAATAAGAATCTGTTTGAAAGAAATCCTTTCTTTCTTCGCTTTCTTCCCCATTCAAGAAAGAATAAAATCATCATCATCATCATCTCCTTCTCTTCCTCCTCTTTTTAAAAGATGTCCCTTTATTTTAATTCTGGATATTTGATATTTTTAATATTCCCAATAACTTTTTATATGGGTAAGGGTGTGAAGAAACACAACTCATTCAAAACAAGTGGAAGAGTGATGGAGATTAACAGCCCTCATCATACTTTTAGTCTTTCTATTGCCAGCCTCCTCTTGCTGTTGAACTTTAGGTGGTGCATTTTTCCTGAAGTTACAACCCTTGTGGATCAACAGAGGGATAAATCCCACTGAACACATGGGGACTTACTTCTGTGTAAATATGCATATGGATTGCTACTTCTGTTACTTCATACTGTAAATATATGCCTCCCAATAAAATCAAGCAAGGTCTGCTTTTTCATGTAGATTAGTGGATTAATTCTTAAACTCTCTAGCGAGAGGTTATATACACTGTTGATAGAAAAATTAGTCTTTTGTGGATTTAACAAATAGCTCTGTTGGGTTTAGCAGTAGTAAAAGCAGAAAAATCCCATTACATCTCTTTCTCTCTTGGATGTTTCTTTTCACAGCACAGTGATTTGCATCAAAGGCAAAAAGTAGAAACGTTTACACTCTGTTCCAAGGCAAGGAGTCAACCTGGAGTTAAGGCTCCATTGATTCCTTTGTATGTTCACATTTCCCTCCTGCTGTGGGACTAAATGGAATCCCTATTTGCTATAGCAGATGTGGAAGAAGAGAACTTTTGAGCAGCAAAATAGGAACAAAATACCATGATATGCTTTCTTTCTTTGCATATTTTAAAACTTCAGACACGATTTCTGCGTGAGATTTGGCTACTGTCTTTCCCCATTCCTTGTTTAAGTGTCTTCTGGCTTGTCTTCCCAGACACTTGACGCACAGCATGGCTAGTAAAGCATTTTCATTAAATGCTGGGCCTCTTACCACACTTCAGTTAAAGTGCTCACCAGCTATCTTGGAGCCAGCAAAAAACTAATCTGACATAACATTTGCTGCCTTTACTGTCAATTCCTCTTCTGACTCTATAGCCTCTTTTCTGGCTTGCCACCAGATGGTGGTGTCTTGATTAAGGTGTGTGGGGCATCTTTTTTTTTTTTCTTTTAATATTTTATTACAGAATGCAGAGAATTGACAAATACCTAAACACACACACACACACACACACACACACACAAATACATCTAAATGAAACAATCTTTAAACTTAAAAAAATGGAAACAAAAGAAAAAGATAAAAAACCCAAACAAAGAAGAGAGAGAGAGAGAGAGAGAGAGAGAGAGAAACTACCTTATATATTAAACTTAATAATAGTCACTGGTTTACTAATAAATGCGATATGCTGCTCTAATGTAATCAGTACAAAACTTTAAGGCATCTTAAGCAAAGCCATTGGTTAAAACCTCTGGCTTTGTAGAGCTTCTCCTTTCTCAGTGTTTTCAACCGGTGATTGCTGGATGATTTTGACAGATGCTAGGATGAACAGAGCTAGCCAAACAGGGCTAGAACTTAGAGAGCAAGATTATGAGACTCTTCCTGCAGAACAGTGATTGGTGAAGGTTTCAGTCCTTGTAGGCTATACACCTTGGATCTACTGTAGAACAGCATTTGCCCAGAGATTCATATACTCCCCACCCTACCAGCCTTCAAGCTAGCTCTAGATACTTGACTCTTTCCCCAAGCCTGGTATTTAGTGGACCTGTTTAGGTTTGGGGATATGTGGAAGAGGTTTTTTTTTTTAAAAAAAAAATCTGTTCCTTTGCTTACTTGAGGGACCATGTTTCTCCCATAGTATCTGTCTGGCTGATTCAATCTTGCAGGGCTGGCATGTTCCGGGTTCCTTCAGTGAAACAATGTCAACTGTTGGGACCTCAGAAGTGCACCTTCTCTGCAGCAGTGCCTGCCCTCTGGAAGGAGGTTCCACCCAAGATCCAGGTGGCCCCCACTCTGCTCATTTTAAAGCCTCTTGCGCCTATATGTGCCTTTTATCCTTTAAATTTGTGTATGCATGATTACATGTATAAATGTGTGCATGTGTGTATTGGCGTGCACACACACGTATGTGTGTATATGCGTGTGTCAAATAAATAAATAAATAAATAAATAAATAAATAAATAAATAAATGTAATCACCCTGAAAGCCTGAATCAATCCACTGCAAGAAGAAGGCCTCTTCACTGGAGGTTATGGACTATAATCTACCTTGCTGGCCCAGTGTGGGTTGGTGAAATGTGTGTGTGTGTGTGTGTGTGTGTAGAGAGAGGGAGGAATAGGTGGGGGGGGGAGAAACAGTGTAGCTAAAGTGCTAGACTAAGAATGGGGAGATGCAGGTTATAATACTCTCTTAGGCACGGAAGCTGGCTAAGTGACTTTGGGCCAGTTACTCTCTCTCAGGGCTAGTTTGGGAAGTTGAACAACATCTATCTATCAACGTACACTGGACCAACATGGCAGATTTTGATCCATAACCTTAAGCAAAGAAGCCTTCATCCTGAGGTGCATTGATTCAGACTGCTAATAATCTCTCTCTCTCTCTCTCTGTACGTACACATGTATATATGTCTGTATCAAGTTTATATTGACTCTTAGTGACCACATGGAAAGATTCTCTCCAGATATACATATATGTAATCACCCACATAATGTATGTACATATCCACATAAAAATATGTATGTATGCATGTGTGTGTGTGTGTGTGTATGTACAGTATATGTGTGTCTGTGTGTGTGTGTCTGTATCTCCTAAGACTCACCCAGAGGAAAGAAAGTAATTGGCAATTGCTTTCTTGGAAGAGAAAGTTGAAAGAGCACAGCAGCAAGAAATTGTTAATTGTAGCAGATGAATATTTTGCAAACTGTGCCAAAGTGTCTTAGTCCTTACAGGGTTGTCCTGAAGTCAGGACAGGAGGAGCTTAAATGTTAAGTATGGATATGCCCTCTGAAAGATAGGCAGTTCATTTTGATTGAGGAACCAATAGAGGTGAATGATTGAGGAATGCAGTAAACTTCCTTTGATTTCCATTATATCTGTCTGGCATGGAAGCAAGCACTGATTTTCTTCAGGATGATCTGTCCCTAGCCTAGTGTAGGTTACTGATGTTTCTTTCTCCAATTTTAAAATCACACTCACCTTCTTCCAGATAATCTGTGTAGCCACCTACTATTCATACTGTGCAAAGCTTTGTCTAACTGGTTGACAGTTCAGTGGAGTCTCCTGGGGTCTCTTAGTGGGTATGTTATTGGCCCTTGTCTCACTGATGTGGAAGTATGCCATGGCAATCAAGTCGGCTCAAACATGGCTAAAGCTTCCCAGCCACTTCCCAGCCACTCAGCAAAGCACACCTAGTGAAGCACTGTAAGCCATTGCAAGCAGCTGATTGCCCTCTGGCAGAATGAAATTGCAGCTGCTTCTTATATCCTCCGAAGTTTAAAATTTGTATCTTTTCCTCCCACCCTTCAAATGGTGTAATAGAAACCTTGCTTTGTACTTCTCATACTAGGTGGCATCTGGGTGTTGACATTTTTCTCATTCCTGCCTTTAAGAACTCTATGCAATTCCCACATTAAGCATCCTTAAACCACATTAGGGATATACATACTGTAGGTCCTCATATACATGATATACATGTATATGTCTGCATATATGTATATCTCTGCATGTGTCTATAGGATATACATACTGTAGACACATGCAGACTGGGATACCTGTAGATTTAAAAAAAAAATATTGAAACATACATTGACTGATCCCTTATGGGGAAAATCTGCTGCTGTTTTACTGTCCTTTCAGAAATGCAAGCTTTCATGGTTACACAATCAGTTCATGAAATATAACAAAGTTGGATCATTTCTATTTAATAGTAATTTTACTGAGCATTACAGTTAATAAGATAAGAACTAATACAAACCAAAAAACTAATAGAATAAAAATAAAAAATAGAAAGTGCAGAAAAGAAAAGAAAAATATATAAAGAAATGACTTCGCCCTTCATCACAAAAAGTATAAACAATTTTAGTAGCTTATCACCTTCTCTTAAAATACAACAAATGATCTCTTCTTCCCATATCTCATCTCTTATCTATAAACAAATCTTTAAAGCCTGGTCATTCAGTCCTGATCAGTAAATGTGTGTTAAGGGTTATCAGAAATAACAACATATCTATTTTAGCCTTGAGCAAATAAACCAACTTTATATTCCTCCCTTTTCTTTTTATATTCCTTTGCTTTTAATAATCTTGATCCTTAATCTCCTCAAATATAGTCCTGGAACTTGACTTCTTCTCATTTTTTCTTTGTCCCTTCTCACAAAATTCTTCACAACCTTAACACATCTCTTTTGTAAATCCAGTATAAGAAAGTTATCCAAGTCACTTTTTTGGTTTGGTCTAGGATTGCATCAACTGGTTTCATTTGTATATCCAGTGTAGCATCTCCTTCCATGTCATTCCCATAGCCCGTCCTGTTTAGATCCACCTTCAGATCAGAGTCTTATCCAGTAAAGGTTGCTCCTTTTCCATATCATCTTCCAAACACAGTCTGTCTATAACGGCAGACATTTTTAAAATTAACTTCTGGGTCCATTGTTCACAAATATCCTTCAATACATGCAATGTTAAAGTATTTTGCTCCATTCTGAATTAGTAAGTTTAAGTGCTGTTCTCCTTTAATTGTAATCTTTAATTCCTTCTGGTTCCCTCTAATGTCCAATCTTCAAAATCCCATCTTATCATATATATATTTTTTAAAGTATTAAAACAATAGCATTTTCCCACAGGAAGGATTCTTATAATTAGTTTCAAAATCTTATTTCAAAGCCATCTGGACTATTAGTCCATTTATAACTTTTCAGAATGAACACTCTAATTGCCCTTTTGCTGTTTATTTTTTTAAAAAAGATTTTTTTTAAAGTCCTTTAACTTGTATAAAACTTCTTTTGTTAAGGATTGATGGAAACTCACCCAGTGTAATAAAACTTGCTGATATGAAGGTCCCTAATATCTAAAAAGCAGTTAACAAGCAATTTCCAAAATTGATTTAGAAAGGAAGTATGTGAACCCTGTGTCCATAAAGGTGCCAAACTGCAGTTAAGGCTATGATAGTGTTTCCTCGTCTCTGTCTGGAGCACTTGTGGGTGATCCCAATCCTCTTCTTGTCTGGAGAGGAATCATGAAGAGTCAGATTTTTACTTTGGTTCTTTGTTCTGCCACAGTCATTTGCCATTTCTTCCCCAGAAGTCCAAAGTTGGATCAGTTTCTGAGAAGAGTCCCACATTGCTGTGAAGAAAAAGAAAAAAACCCCAAGACTTTCATCTTGCCATGGTCTCACTGGTAGCAAAACCTCAAAACTGTTCCTAGATCCACGGCAAAAGTCTTTTATATCCCTAACTCAACTTTCCCCTGCCAATTGCCCTCTAGATGTACAAGACTATGATTTTGTTCATTCCACTTCTCCTAGGATTGCATTTGGTTCACTTTATTTTCAGGCTGAAAACAGAAGTAGAAAGTAGAACAGGAAAGGGGCCAAGTCTTGGCTATATAAAGAACCAAACTGATTTCAAATCTGAACATTTCCTCACTTTGGGTACAGTGCAGCTTAATTGCTAACTTTTGTTTTAACCTCTTCAGTACAGAGATATTGATTATTACAGGCTTGCTATTTTAACTCGGGATCTAACCAACCGATCCTTTTATGTTTGATATGGCTGGCTGGGGAATTCTGGGAGTTGAAGTCCACACATCTTCAAGTTACCAAGGTTGAGAAGCACTGATTTAAACATTTGAGAACTGCTGTTCATGTGCCTGGGGCATAATGAAAACAAGAGCACCACTGACAGAATATGCTGTATAGTATTTGAATTAAGGGTTCCTCCCCCTCAAACAGTGTTGAAGTTGCCAACAGCCATGCACATTCATATATTACTGAATATGAATTCCACAAATTGCACATGGCCCCAAACAGAAACAATTATGTGTATTTTTGTTCATGTTCATATGTGTTCCTCAAAACATCCTCTGTGCTTAGTGCTCATAAGATTTAAATTCTACTCAGAAAAACAAGAAACAAACAAACAAAAATTATATGAAACCCATATACACACGTGGACTTACACTTGGTTGGCGTAGTCCTTAACCCTTTCTCACACACAAACACACATACACAAATGTGTATGTGCACATGCATGCGTATTGATATCTATTTTCTCTTTTTAAGTCAGTTTAAAGGACCTTTTAAAGTCAGAAGAGAGCATCCACAGTTTAAGTCAGTTTAGATAAGTTGATTTTATACCTTAATTCCATGAGCATTATTATAAGCACACTACTGATTATATTTGTGTCTGGAATTAGTTTTAATTGTCTCTTCAATTTTAATCTTACAAGATTAAATTGGCCTTTTAAAATTTGTTTATTCTTCTACTCAGAAAGCTCTTAAAATGTCATTGGCACTTGGGTAATATTTAAAAGAACAGATGTTACTATCCTTCTTGTTGTTATTATTAAGGGTATATATTATGGTATAATTGTACAGTATAAAACACCTTATGAAAAGGAGAGGCAAAATGAAGCAGGCACTGTTTCTCTACTTAATTTCATTTAGAATATGTTTTCATTAATATTGCATAAATTGAGGCTGGGTCCAAAGATTGCATTAAACCATAATGTGCTTTCTTTTTTGGCTTAGCAAGTTATGTGAACCCAATCATTCTGGTTTGTAAATAAGTATTTATGGCAATAAATACTTGAGAAATCCATAACACTAGGACAGGTAGAAGGAAAGAAGCAGAGGATGACCAGCAGCAAGGTGGGTGATTTAATTACAGAAGTGGTGGGTGCACCATTGGGACTCCTGAAGGGCTCGAAGGGGACAGAACATCCTTGAGAAGGTTTATCTACATGGTCACTAAGAGTCAATGCTGATGGCACATAATCAATCAGTTATGGCATGGCATGCTGGTGAACCAAGAATAGTGTTCAGCTGAACGGGAGACTAAAACTTTCAGAAACACTTAAAATATTTGCATTTGCTCATCTTTTTATACTTTTCAATTCCCTGCTTTAAAAGAGGTCAACAAAGTACCCCAATTTGGGAAGAACTGATTCAGTGAATTAGCCTTCAGTGTTGTTTAGATATAATCCAGTATAACTGGGATACGCAATACTGTGACATTGTTAACACTTCATCAGGTGATTCCCAAATAGCTCTTGCTGCCAGTATGAAAAAAGAGAGAACAAGAGAGCAAGACAAGAGGAGGAGGATAAAGAAATTGTTCTGACATATGCAATAGCAAGCACATTGATAAAACAACAGCAGCAACGAGGATAAAAAATCTTGGGAACATTTTCCAACATTTTCATAATTTAAAGCTTCAGGAAAATATATGAATCCAGCAAATGGGGAGAGGGAAGGGGGGAGCCCTTGTCAAAAGACATTCATCACAAATTAAAGGACATCTTAAGAAAACTTTACATACTGTATTTAAGGTGATGTCATATCCATATGTCACTTTTTCCCATTTTTCTATAATGGAAAAGCAAACTCATTTCTATTGATTGATTGATTATTTGACATCAGGTCAGTGTCAAGACTTAGTGACATCGATAGATTTTCTCCAGGATGATATTTCTCCAACCTGGTCCTCCAGGTCTTCCAACAGTGTATCCATTGCTGCTGCAATGGTCCTCTGCTGGTTGTCCTCTTCTTCTCTTTCCTTCCACCGTTTCCAGCATTAGACTTTCTTCAGAGAGCTAGGGTTTTGCATAATGTACCCAAAGTATGATAATCTGAGCCTAGTTGAATAAGAACTCTGGATAAATTTATTCAGTGATCCATTTGTTGGTTATCTTGGCTATCCATGGCATTCTCAGGAGTCTTGTTCAACAGCTAAGTTCAAAAGTGTCAATACTTGTTCTATCCTGCTTCTTCAGAGTCCAACTCTGGCATCCATAGAATGTCACAGGGAAAGCCATTGCTTGCATGATTCTGACTATCGTAGGTATAAACATAGGGAATCTGAATATCTTTTCCAAAGGTTTAATGGCTACCCTACCAAGTGGTATTCTGCAGCATATTTCTTGACTGCTGGTTCCTTTACTGTTGATCATTGATCCTAAAAGGCAGAAGCTATCCACCACTTCAGTGTCTTCATTATCAATTCAAAGGCTGGTTGTTGTACTTACTGTCATTAGTTTGGTCTTCTTTATATTTAATCTTAGTCCCATATTTTCACTGTGCTTTTTGACTTTCATTACTAGAGCTTCCAGAGAATATGCATTTTAAGCAATCAGAGTAATGTCATCAGCATAGCACAGGATATTGATCTTTCTTCCTTCAGTCTTAAAACCTTGCTCATCTTCTTGCAAGCCAACTTCCCTCAACATATACTGTATTTCACATATATACTGAATAAATAAGCAGAGAGTATATAGCTTTGTCTCACTTTTTTGCTGATCTGCAGCCTGTCTATTTCACTGTATGGACTGTAGTTTCCTGACCTGTATATAGGTTTTGTATGAAGACAATAAGATGTTCTGGGATTCCCATCTTTCTAAGCACATTCCTCAGCTTGACATGGTTGACACAATCAAAGGCTTTTCTATAATCAATGAAGAACTCATTCTATATTATGAAACTGTACATTTTCCATCTCCAAATGTGGTGCTTAATAATTTGGGGCTAGGAACAGGGAAACTCCAAATATTATGCTACTATATAACAGCAAGGGAGAGAACAGTATATAGGATTGGTTGCAGGTGACCAGAAAGATTATTACACCATGAAAGACAGATAATTCACAGACACTACTTTGGCTACTTTGTAATTAAATAGATGCAAGAACACCATACTGTCACCTAAATTCTCTCCTTTGGAAAGGAACCTTGAAAACAAATTATTTTTCATTAAATTGAATGAAAACCTGTAGGAAAAAAAAAATCTGCACAGCACAAGTAGCTTTATGTCACCTATAATGTTCCACTCCAGTTGTCATATGAAAACTGAGAAAATAGTAGTTAATAAAGCAACCAGTTGCAGGAATTTAGGACTAGATTATGACAAACCTTGCTATTTAGGACTTGCCTGGAAATCAATCTTTCTAGGCTAACCATTTTGGCATTTTGCCATCCAAATCTTGTCTACTTAGACATTTCTTCCAGAATTATCATTGGTTATATAAAAAGAATACCTCACATTTTGAGTTCCTTCAAGAGGGGTCTCTAGTTTTCACACCAGTTCCAGAAGGCATAGGAAGGGTAGTAAAAATCTGGATAGAATTTTTCCTATCTAAACTTGGAAAATTACCTTACTTAAATGCAAATGAATATATTTGCAATAAGCAATATTTGCTCTCTATTTAAGCATAGAATTTTGTTTACCTCCGAGAAATATCTTACGTAATTATCTAGTTGAGCAGACTATTCAAGAAGTTCCCATGCCATATTAGCTGACCCAAATGATTTACATTTCTTGGCACACTTCTTTCTTTGCTGGTTTGAGAAATTAATAGATGGATTACTATTTGACCCAAGAGTATCCACAATCATGGTTAGAACCACCACTGATTCATATTTTAGTGAATAACTGTTTTATAAAAGAATGAGAATTCTTTCATTCTCCTGACAACGTTTCACCAAGAATTACTTCAATTTCTATCAGTGACCCATAAAAAAACCCCACATGAAATCAAATCAATCCAGAAAAACAAAATGGTGAAACACCATTTCAAGTGGTATACAAATCTTCTTGAGAATTTCTTCCTCTACAAATTCAGAGCCTAGTGTTTCATATTAAAATAGCACTGTTTGAGTTTTGAATAGTATACTAAAAGCTAATTCTGATCTCAGTTGCCAGAAAGGTCCTCAGATACTTCACCCATTTGAGCATCAGGCTGTGCTGTTCAGAATGCACAATGTTTCCTCTCAGGGTTAATGTTACTCCATTTCATTAATGTGTCTAAATTATAAATCAAGCCTCTTAGGGAAAAGATATAGATGAGATAGAGATAGAGATAGAGAGACAAATACTGGATAGTAGAAAGAAAAAGAAGGGGAAACAACCCTATGATTTTCCCACTGTGCCATGCTAAATTGGCAAGTAGGAATTTAATTAATTTTTACTGTTTGCTTTAGCTATTGCTTTCTGAGATAATTCAAGAGGTGAAACTGTAGGAGGGAAATGGCAATTGGCCACGCCCTGGCAACATTTTGGGTGTCCTAGCCAGAGAGCTGTTAAAAACAGAAGGCAGTGACTTTTTTTTTTCTCCTGTCAGGAGGCAGGAAGGGCAACGTGTCTGACAAACTTGGGTTTTCTCTGCACAGCTTTGAAACACACAGCCACTGATTAGCTATTTTTATATAAATGAAGCAGGCGTGGCCTCATCAAGAACACTTTCTCTCAGCTTAGGGAGATGCTGCTCACAAAGAAATGTTAGAAAGCAGGATATTGTTCACTTAGGCAGCTGCTTCAAGCAAAAACAAAGTTTTTCCCTTATCTGTTCCCATTTGTAGGAAGAGTCAAAACATACTCAAACACTCACACAGATTCATGTTTAAATGAAATGGCAGAGAGTGGAAACCGCACTGGCAGGGACAGACGAGCCCCTCATCTTCAGTTCAAAAACTGCATAAAAAGTGGTTATGTTGGGGGAATTTAGGTACCAAAATATGTACATTTGAGAAAAATGTACACACTTGCATTCATGCATATTAGAAAGGGTGTGTATGGCTGTTGGGTTTTTCAGGGGTGCCTTTGAGTCAGTCTTGACTCTTGGTGACCATATGGAAAAGCGCCTACAGTTTTCTTGGCAAGATTTTCATAAGTTGCTTGCCACTGCCTCCTTCCTAGGGCTGAGAGAGAATGACTGGCCCAAGGTTGTTGGCTTTGTGCCTTTGTGTTTATCCATGCACCCTCTTATCAGAAATGCTGACTTCAATGGATAGTTCAGTAGATAATTAAGAATTCAGTGGAAAATTCAGAAAAAGATACATTGACATAGGCTGCAGTGCAAAAATTCTTCTGGCCCCTAGGCCTTTCATTGTCTTAAGACCTTTCTCCCATATGTGTAATAACGTTCACCTTCTGTCACATTAAACATTAATTTGCAAACTGTTTGGAGGAGACTGAGCAGGCTCTGAAAGTCCACATGTGGCCTTGAAGCCATAGTTTGTTCTGCTTAGGCACTTCTTTACTCAGAGAAAAAGGAAGGAGTGAACTAGATCTAATCCATATTTGTTGGCAAGTCAATTTAACACAAATTTCCTAGAATAATCCATGGACTGGAACAAAGTTTATCTTCAGAGAGCATACTTCTTCAAATGTCATTTCAGAGTCATGCTGAGCTCAAAAACTACAAACTAAAGTGCATGTTAGAAAAAGTTGCAAACAAAAATATATATATGAGGGAGAACCTGCAGCTTCGACTCAGTTACCTGGAAAAATTGTGTACAAAGTACAGTAAAGAAAAATGCATATAAAATAAATGCAAATATATATCTATTTTTTTAAAATCAAAATGGATATGAACTGGAAGTAGAATTATTAGTTCATCGCTACCCAGAAGAATGTCACTGAAACACTCATTAGTGTTCATTAATAAATTAACTTTGAAAAAATAAAGGTGTTCTCAAGCTGAGCTCAACTTGTGGTGACTCTATCCATGCAGTTTTCTTGGCTACTCTGTAGAAGTGGTTCCCACTGACTTCTTCCAAGATCTGGTCAACAGCTCTGGAATTCCCAGGAGGTTCTCCATCCAAATACTTATGAGGGCCAACCCAGCTTAGTTTCTGAGATCAGCAGAAGGCAGCTAGTTCTTTGCCACAAATTAGTTCAAACATAATTTGCATGAAGTTTTCAAATTGGCTGTTAGTTTTCACATGGCAGTCGATCCTCAGTAAATGAAAACTTAACTATAAAAATAAAATCCTTCTGATTCTGCGCATGCCTACTGTTTATGAAAAATCGGAGTACAAATGTTAATAATAATAATCATTTTACTTTTCATATTAGATCCCCAGGGGAAGTATGCTATACATCAAGCAATGTGCTTCTGCATCATGTATACTTCAAGGAAATAGCATTCTCTCAAACTAATAATACATCCCTTGATTTAACACAGAGAGCTATACTCTTATGAATATATTTCTTTCTTGGACTTGGTTGAAGTGCGCTCTGTTGCATTATTACTCTCTTGTTCTATTATGAGTAACATGAGTTAATTCTGTCAAGCCTAGATGGAACAAAAGAAATAAAAATTCAGCCTTAAGACAGTTCCTCTGAGGCTCATTCAGTCTGATTAAGCTTTGCTGATGCCTTTTTTAAGAAACCACTGTTCCTAGACCCTCTCCAGAGCACCAGAGACTTTCTGCACAAGAGTTGGCCAACCCTGAATGACTGGTGAGACAAGATTTCAAAAATGATTTGTGCTTTGCCTGCAAAAAAGGCGAGGGTGGTGGGGGGGGGAGGGAGGAAGGGGAGAGAGAGAGAGGAGACATTAAAGGAAGGTTTGAAGAATGAAAAAGGAAGGTGCCATCTGGAACACCCCTCATGAAATCCCACTTGTTTGGGAAATGGCCCAAACAACAAACAGTCTTGTGGCACCTTAACATCTAATAAATCTGTTCCTGCATAAGCTTTCGTGGATCACAGTCCACTTCATCATGTGAAGCAAATTGCACACTTAGGCTTGTGCCAAACTGAGGCTCTGAGGATATATGTAGAGATCTAATTTCAGGCACAGCACACGTTGCAGAAAGACATTTAAAACACAGGCTCCTGGTTCTGGGTTTTGAATTCTCTCGATCATCGGTGTAATGATGGCTGCCTTAACTTCAGTAGAAGGGCAGGACAATCTGCAGCCCCCAAGCCTTTTCTTTTTCTTTTTTCACAGCCCTAAGCCCTGACAACTTCTAGCAAAAATTGGCCCTGGGAGTTCCCAGAATGTTGAAATACATAAAAAACAATACTGACTAAGCATTCACCTTTTATTTAGAAGCCCCTGCCCAAAGACCTTCTAAAGAATAAAAATCCAGGGCTGGTCTTTGTGCATGGGGTAAAGCCCATTCCACTTTGAATCATTGTCTCAGCTGTCAGTCCCCATTCCTTGGCCATTAGGTTGCCTTCCCAATACACAAGAAAACGACTGTCTTGTTTCATTCTCACATTGCCAGAGCTGTTTCCTTTGTGTGGGTGTGCATTATTTCTGTGGCCTGGCAGGTTCCAGACTGCCTGTTTTAGCATCTACCATTCTGAAACATGAAGTCTTCTGACTGCTTAATATCAGTTCCAAAAAGACTTCAGCAACTTTATTTTTAAAGTAACAAATGAATGATCAGGTGCAATCAGTCACCCACTTAGCACTGTGCCTTGCTATTCTTAGCTGTCAATATGAAGTGACACCACCTTGTGGAGTGAGGTTGGTCTTGGGCCCAATTTGCCTGGTGCATGTATTGCCACATTGCTCCTTCACATAGAATGGCTGCCCTGGGACTAGTTTGGACTGATGAGCATTCAGTGGTCACACCTGAAAGAAGCAAAGGATTTTCTCAATATCCAAACTCAAAAATATACACCACCACATGGCTCCTCATTGGTTATGGATATGGCCAATGACTGCTAGATGGAAACCCATTTCAGTAATAACTTTGTGGAACTGTCAGCTTTGAGTTAGGCAAGGTCAAGAAATAGGCAGGGCAGGGATTCCAGGAATCCTCTTTTTTATTGTAGGCTAGAACAGTGTTGCTCAACCTTGGCAACTTTAAGATATATGAACTTCAACTCCCAGAATTCCCCAGCCATCATGGCTGGCTGGGAAATTCTGGGAGTTGAAGTCTACATGTCTTAAAGTTGCTAAGGTTGAGAAACACTGGGCTAGAGTAACAAGAACCTTCAAAGCCTGTCCCGTCTTATCCCAAACAAAATCAAGTTTCTTTCTCATGCTTTCTTCTTCCTCAAGGCTATGTAAGCTTTTCTGAAAGCCTTCCCTTAATGGTTTGCTTATTCCTCCCTCATTCCCAAGGCCAGGTCTATATTTTTTCACAAGAATTTATTTATTTTCAAGCATAACTGTAGCTACTGTGTAATTTTGTCTGGGATATGCATATTCTTTTCATATGACATAATACATTTTTTTTCCGGAATGTGAAATCAAAATGTTAGATCTTCCTTCTTTTCCTTCTCATTTACTTGTTGGGCGGAATCTGATAGCTTCCTAACTGTTCTTCACATCCCATACTTGGTGCAGGTGGTCTTTTACCACCTTTATCATTTGGACATCTGTAGTCAAGAGGCCATTTTAAATGGACACTTCCTCCATAAGGTAAGTGTTGCTATACCTTATGTGAAAGGAAAAATACCTTATATGTGAAAGGAAAAACAATTACAGAAAATGTAGTGCTGTTGCAGCTGGTTGTTTCTTCTTTATCTCTGTACAAATTGCTGGAGCCTGGTTTCATTGATTTTTAATTTAATGTAGTTAATAATATTTTTTTTCAATACCTCTTTTGGTCTAGAATTTCTCAGTTTGAGTGATTTTGAATAACATTATGGGTAAAAGATGGATTTTCTAAATTGTAACTGTACAAATAATTAATGGAGTAGAATTACTGCATGAAGGATGAGAGATAAATAAAGGTTCCTTCTGCTGATGGAACCATGTGCTATGAAAATGTCACAAAACTTACAGCAAATGTAGAGGACTATTCAGACTTGAGAATGGGAAATATTACTGAGAAAAGTACATGTAAATAAAACAAAGGGATATGATTTGTCCTTTGTACTTTGTCATTCCTGCATCATTCTCATCTCTGTAATGGAGCCGTTCTGGCCCACTTTTCATATTAAAATTTATTTGAGCAATTGTACCTATTATACATCCTCTTACAGCGAAAAAGATCAAATTTCTAAATATATATATGCTATAACTTGAATGTGTGACACTGACTTTATGCAACTGACAAAAGTGAAAGACACTGATAGCTGCAACATGGAGCTGAGTTTTTCTGTCAGCACCTAATGCAGAAAGGATTAGTTTGACAAGAACAGAATATTATAGATCATCAGTAAAACCATTTCTCCTGAATATGCTAGAAAATAAAATAAATCATTTTGCATATTTTCACAGGTTCTTGTCCATTCAGTAATTGGTAATTGGCTTGAGTTTTACATTAAGAGCAGTACTGAAGATAAAATACAAATCTGACAGTTTACATTTGCAAACCAAAACCCTGCATCCAGGGTTCTAAAATGAGCAATTTTATATTAGTAAAAAAAGAGTATCTACAACTTTTCCTAGATTTAAGACACAATCAGATTTCCAATGGGAGCTACTAAACCTTCAGAAAAGATGGATATAGTTCCAATGAGCCTCTTAGCCTGTCAGCAGAGAATGGATGATTTCAGAATTAAAGCACTGAATATAAACAATCATTACTGGAAATACATAAGCTAATATGCATTTAGACTGCATATATTTGGGGATGCTCAGCAAGATAGCTGGACTGGTTTGTCAGGCCATGACATTGCACACAAGCACAAAACACACACATCCTTTCTCTTTCTCTCTTTCTCTTTGTCACAAATGCACATATAAGCATACCATGCAGGATCTCTTGGGGATGAAACTCTGAGCTCAGAGGAGAGTGAGGAATTCAGCAACTCCGGTCTGTGATAAAGTTAAATGAATGTGAATTCAGACTGCGTCAGGATCTTTCTTTATTAACAAGTATACTTATAATATGGTTCATACCACTAGATGGCATCAAAGAGAGACATAGAAAACTTGCATTCTCTGCTGCCATCTAATGATCTCCCAGAGTTTTGCAGCCCGAACATGGTACAATATACCTATTCACACCTCAAAAAAAAAAAAAAAAAAAGTTCTATAGCATAGTTCTGCATAAAGACAAAAAATCTGAATAAACCTAGGCTTTTACACACAAAGAAGTTAACTTTCAAAATGTCAGCACTGTTAATGTTATCCTAAGAGATTAGAAAAATCTTGACTGCAATCTTACAGCAAAGAATCACTTGAAGACAAGAGTGAGCAGAAGGATAGGGAGAGCCAGTGTGGTATAGTGGCCAGCTCGGTGACCTTAGGCCAGACACTCTCTCTCAGCCCCTGGAAGGAGGCAATGGCAAACCACTTCCAAAAAACCTTGCCAAGAAAACTGCAATTGCCAGGAGTCAACACTCCTTGAAGGCACACACATACACTAACGAAGGGTAGCAGTGTCCACATATAGTATGTGACTGGCCAGACAGTATGTCCCGGAGTATCTCCAATCCTGTGTTAAGCCTTTGAGAAGAAGTACCCTCCAAGAACAAGGGCTGCATACGGAGAGCTCTCTGGCAACCTGAGTTACGCATAAGATAAAAAACAGACTATCAAATAAACATGAGGGATATTTGTGTGGATTGTTTGCGTTATAGCACAGGTAGGTGCTTTATACATATTTGGGTGATTGCCTCTAGATATCAATAGTTTGCTTTCCATTAAATGAGTATTTGGTAGTAGCTTGTGGGAGCTGCTATGTGCCTTGACATTTGGAGTTCAGAACCATCTTGGTTACTTATTTCTGAGTTTCTATTTGTCTTCTGAAAGCGCAGACTAGAGCTGAAAATGAAACATTCAAAGATATGGTTTTATTTTTTAAAACACAGTTTTGCCCACCTCTGACTTGTATTTTGTCTCTTTGGTATCATTATTAGCTTTTCTTTTCTTTTTCAAAGTCACACTGTCCTACACTTGTGCCTTGTTGTGGTGAGTGATTCTTTTATTAAATATTTACTTGTCTAATCACCTGGATCATAAAAGCAACTCTATGATGACTTAGGATTAAAAACCACACATAATAATAAGAATAATCATTGACACATCCAGGAAGAATAAATATAAATAGGTTGGGTTTAACGTAAACAAAACCAAAACCCAACCTGCTTTTATTCAGGTAACTTATATTTAATTCTAGGACTAAAACATTACTAAAATCAACTCTAAAACCAACACAATGAAAAAGTTGGAATTTTTCCACTACAGAAAAGGCCATCTCTCTTGTTTCGACCCATTCAACAGCACTTAAGGGAACGCTGATCTGAAAATGCAGGTAGAAATATACAGATGAAAGTGATCACAGACTGTTTCAGGCTTTAAAAGTAAGAATATCTCTTTGAATCTGGATCAGAAATGTGTTGATGGCCAGCACGGGGTAGATACTGCATATTCTCAGCTGCCCCTTTCCCCCAAAAAACTTGACAGGGCATATGCTAGATGGTCTTTAAAGGCAGCCTCGTATAGTGCACCTTGCAGTACTCAAGTCAGAACATCGCTACTGATACCAGTGTATGCTGCAAATCCACTCCACCACAACTATTTGAACTTTCCTAGTTTACATGGAGCCTAGGAGGATTCACAAGCTGTGTAGCTGGGTGAATTCAGGGTAAAACAGCCCCATCTAAGACTTTTTGTAAACCTCTTTCAAGATTAATGGACTTTTCTGCTATAAATCTTGGCTTCTTCACCATTATAGATCATAAAACAGTCTCCAGAGACCCATTCAAGGACTCCTCACTGCGATGAGTGGATGAGAAGAAAAACTGAAAAGTATTACCAAACCTCCAGGTTGTCTTCCCTAGCAATTTCATGCAATTGCAGAAGTGCATAGAGAAGAGGAGGATAGGATCTTGTGGTACCATATAAATCAATTGTCATGTAGTGGTACAGAAAACTTCCAGTTCCACTATCTGAGAACATTCCTCCATAAAGGACCATCAATAATATAATACTGTGCTTTCTAAGACATAATCAGAAAAGTGATCCAGAAGGTTGTCTTGGCTGATGTTACTACAAACTAGTGAAACATCCAGAATAAACAGCAGTTTTACCCTGTCCTGGTCCATTCCCTGGTCTAAGTTACCAACAGAACTGACCAAAAAAGTTTCAGAACCTTATTAAAATGGATTTAAATAATCAGTGTTCTCCTGTGCTTGTTTCCTATTACTGCAAATAGGAAAAGCTAGAATTGTTGGGTGGAATTTTCAAGAAAGCAGAATGGCTAAACGATAGAAGAAACTTCCTCATATTTTGAGATGTTGGAGAGTGGATTTTGCATCTTTAAACAAAGGCTGATTGGCTGTTGGTCACGGATACTGGAGGTTGATTTAGAATACTATCTTTATAATTCTAAACCCCATCACACCATTTTAAATTTCATTGCCAGCCAAGCTATATACCACTTAGAATAACCCTGACAACCACAGTCACAGTTCAGCATGATATGTTGTACATATGTGCAAATTGCAGGGAGATTCCTGCACTCTGTAGAATGGCAAGAGGGTGTACAAGGATCCTCCTTCCCCCACCTCTCTCTCTCTCTCTCTCTCCAACTCTCTCCCTTAGCCACATCTCTGGCTGAAGACTCCTTGGGAAGGGCAGAGAAGAAGCTAATGCTATGCCTATGAGAGGAAGAGGTGGAGTGCGCTGTTTCATGGGCATAGGAACCTGTTTATAAGTTTTGCCTTTCCACATGCTCTTCTTTATTGCCGTGACAATCATCACCTCTCTCCTATGTGTGGGAGACTCCTTGCCTTTTACACTCTTCCTCCTCCTTCTCCATTAGTTTTTCATTTGGCTTGCAGCATTGGTGCTGGGCCACAAATTCAGCCCCAAAAGACAGCCATGCAATACAATAAGCAGCTCTTCTTCTTCCTTCAAGGAAAGGAATGGGAGAAACATGCAGTAACTCATCTTATGCCTTGCTTTTGTGGCAGAGTAAAAAATGAAGATGTCTTTCTTAAGAGGGCCTCTGGAAGCTTTATAATGCAGGGCTCTAAGTTTAGCTGGCATCAAATAATGGGGGGAAGGGGGATGATATTTTTGCATGGAGGCACAGTAATTCCTTTGTTCAGTGTAGTTTTTATGAGGCCAGCTTTTTCTTAACTTTCCCCATCCAGTTCAGGGACTCTCTTCTCCTGATCCAGAAATTCTCACTTGCCTTTAATCCCCATTGGATCATCACTAAGGTAGTTCCAACTGATTTCAGTGGAGTTTAGGGCCACAAATCTTGCCTTGATATCAATTATATATATGAAAAAGAGACAAGTTTCCTTTTAGTTAATGTAAAGCATACACTTACTGTTTCTTATTTGAAAGTGGGTGTTTTTATCTAGACCTAAAAAGGGAAACAACATATCAACACAATATAAAACATAGAGATGTGATGTCAAACTTAATGAGGTTTTCCCTATGCATATCATTAAAATTTGGTAGACTTTTTTTAAAAAAAATGTGTCAATGATAGCAAACATTTGAGAAAGAAAACTATTCGATGTTGATCAATGGTGGGCGACCTTAGGTTATTACTTGTAACTTAAAAATTAATTGAAGTGGCTTTTGTAGGGATGCTTGGATTACTGGAAATATAACACATTGGTGCCTTGGGGTGAAAGAGCTGATTTTGCCAAGACCTGCATTATAGTGAGATAGTTTCAATTAATGTTGTTCAATGCCTTATATTAAATTATTCTTCCATTTTAAAGCAGGTTTGAGACTAGACTCCAAAGCGCAGTGGAATCCCTTCAGAAAAAGATAATTATGACAGGCAAATTTTGCTGAAATATAGTTTCCCAACACGATTAAATTTCTCTTGCCAATCATTGCTTTTCAAGGCATATGGATATGGTATAACAGGGAATTTCAACAGGCTGAACCAAGTGCCTTTTTTTGATAGTCTATGCATGTCTTAGCATGGCAGGAATGGTTGCAATCCATTGGTTTTGAGGGCAGAGGAGCTTATGAAAGGCAAAACTTTCACCCTCTCCAAAGAAGGAATCCATTACACAGAAGGTGAAAACTAATACATGTAGGTTATTAGCTTCCCGAAAGCATTTGTTTGGAACATTTCTTGGCATAGAAAACACAGAAAAGGGAAGCTGCAGCCAGTCTTCAAGTGCAGTATAGATTTTTCTACTTCAGTGTATAACCTCCATCCTCAAGAAAGAAAAGACATACCGAGGGAAACAAATTGAGAAATAAATTGGGAAAAAATGGGGAAAATAATTTGAAAAACCTATCAATATGTAGGTGGAAACAGATGAAAGGACAAATTTAGGCTGAAGGGATATTCAAATCACTCCCTTTTTTCCCCCCAGAAATTTCACTGGACTTTAATTTTCCTTACAATCCCCTCCTTTCTTTTTTCTCAGAATAGAAACAATTCAATATGGCTTGAATCTTTGGCAGATTTTAGGGCACTTTATGAAATGTTGCCTTGCCCCTAGAAAGGGAGGTGTGACATATAAGAGAGCAGCAGTCAAATAAGGAAGCCTCGGGTGCAGAGGAGATTGAACTGCTTGAAGGTTCAGGGAAAGAGGATGCTAAAGAACAAAGGATTGGGGATTTATATATCTACCCAGAAGAAGGAGAAGTGAGAGAATGTGCAAATGATCAAACCGTTGCAGTAATTCTTCACATGAGAAAAGTGGGCTTAAGATTATTTCCAAGAAGGATGAAGTCATTCATGGAGAAAGGCATGCCAAATGGATGGACAGTTTTTAGAGAAAACAGGAGGAGAAAGCATAAGAATCAATAGGTTCCACAAGGTAGAGACTTCTGGGGAAGGAATGGACAACTAGCGCATCTCTGAATGAGCAGAGATGATGACCATGGCAAAGACTGAAGAACCAGTGAGTAGACTGGTTCCTTGGAACCTCTCCAGTTTAGGAAAGGAAAGGATATTACCTACATATGCTCTGGACATCTGCTTCTTGCTTCTTGGACAGCGGTTTCCTGTCAGTCTGAGTGCTGGGAGATGAAGAAAATCATCATGCTCTCAATCACAGTGGAGCCTTTTAAAGGACATTGGGTTCCCTTACTTCACTTTCTGAACACTTTTGGAAATTACCTATTTAACTATCTTAAGGCTAATAAAGTTCTTCAAAACAACAAGTTTGAAAAGCTGCCTGGTGAGTTTACAACCAGAAATACTGGAAAATAAAAGCATGGAACATAAGACAGAGAAGACAACTAAAGTGGTAACACAAATGACAAGCCAAAAGAATGACCTGGCTAAGAACTTTCTACTGGATATACAAAAGAAGTTGGTTAAAGCCTTGAAAATTAAAGTGGAAATACAAATGACAAACCAAGAGAATATCCTGGATAATAACTTTTTATTGGATTTACCAGAGAGGTTTGCTAAAGCCTCAAAGAAACCTTTGGGATGGGAAAAAGAAAAATTGAAGAGAGATCAAATTCTACGACAACTTCTGAATGAATTAAATATCAAGATTGTTAGAAGTAAAAGGAAGGAACATAAAGTTGGTTTGCCTGACCAAGGTTAAAAAACCATATATTTTTATAAAGCTCTGGTAACCCTTTATGGACTTTTTGCTGACACCAGGACTGAAAAGTTGATGATTTATGGATCATTTATGGATTTACATATGGATAAGGGATGGGTTATGGGCAGAAGAGATATTTGTTTATAACCTTATAGGGGGTGAAGAATGATTGTTTGTTTATACTTGTTGTAACAAAGAACAAAAGTCACATTAAATATTTCTTTTCTTTTCTTTCTTTTCTTACTTTCTCCTTTTTTTTAATCTTTCCTTGCACCTTTTATTCTTTCTTTCTATCTCTTTTTCTCTCTCTGAGTTTAGCTGTATTTGCTTTTACTATTGTAATCAAAATGTTCAATAAACATTATTTTAAAAAAAAGCTCCATAGGGTAGATAATGGAGGGAGAAAGAAAATGTCTTCAGCAAAGCTTTTGACTTTGTAGATCATGCCAGAATCATGAAATATATTAAGTTTATTGATTTAAGAAGAGAAACTTATTATTATTATTATTATTATTATTATTATTATTATTATTATTATTTTGAAGACCCTTTAAAGTGAACAAGATACTGCTGTAAAAATGGGGTATGGAGAAACAGAGTGGTTTAGAAAATGGAAGGGAGTGAGACCAGGATGCATAATGTCCCCATATATTGTTGTTATATTATAAACATGGATGAAATGGAAGATATGAGGTTGAAAAACTAACCATTTGGGATGTGCCAACAATACCACCTTGTTAACTGAAGGCAAAAAAGATTTGGAAGAGCAAAAGTGGACAGTGAAACATCTGGATTAATGTTTCATATTAAGACAAGGTAACGTTAACCTGCATTCCGCTTAAAGAACTTACAGTTGACAGTGAAGAAGTACAGGTGGTAGATAGTTTTTTGGTTTTGGTTTTAAAATTTAAAAAAAAAAACTGATAAAGATGACAGTACACTGGATAAGTAAAGAGAAGATTAATTCTAGGAAGGAAGACAGTGGCAAATTCAGATAAGATCTTTGGAATAAGAAAATGACACCAAAGATTACAGTAGTTAAAGCAACGGACTTTCTAATGGCAATATATGAAGGAGCAAGAGAAATATATAGTATGAAGAAGGAGGAAGAAAAAGAAAATATAAGCTTTTGAATTAAGGACTGAAGACAATTGCAAATAATATCAGGGGCTGCAAGAAGAAGAAGTCATCAGTCCTGAATCAAATAAAGACTGTTCCTTAAAGGTGATAATTGCAAACAGAAACTCATGTACGTTAGGCAGAATATGCAAGTGGATGATTGAGTAAGAAAAGCAGCTATGCTTGGCAAAGCTGGAGGAAGCAAAAAGAGGAGGAAGACAATAGATAAAGTAGGTAGATGAAATAAGAGGTTACTGATATACCGGTATTTATTAATTTATTTTACTTTTTAAAACTTTTTTTATTTTTGCAACTGGTCCCAATGTGTAGACTCAGGGAAGTGTACAACAGAGTAAGGGAAAATACTTCAAAAGAAAACAATTGAAAATATATACAAAAATATCCTTGGAAAAGCCATAGGCATAGCAAAAGACAAGTCAAAATGGTGAGTATTTGTTCATGCAGTTACCAGGATTCCAACATGACTTGATGGCACATGAATAATTAACCAATCCTCCCTCCCAAACATGCTAAAATATATTTGGCTAGTTTTAGTGTTATCCTGACATTTTATGAAATGTTACCAACTTTACTAAAATGCTTTCACTTTTCTCTGGAATTCCATAAGCGCTTTCTCCACATGGTCGTTCTCAATGCACCACAAATGCTGGATTAGATAACAAATGGATTCAGTTCTCTCTGGGATCAAAAGTGTTTCTTCTGAGAAGAATGTATAGTATTGTACAGAATCATTTAAACCTATATCTGTTATGTATACCATATCTAGTCCGTAAAAATCTGGATAACTCGCTAAATGTATAAAAGTCAGAGTTTTCTGTATGCTTTTGCTGGTTGTTTGGATTTTTACAGACCAGACATGGCATGTATAATCTGTAATTAATTAATATTAATTCAGCAATATGAGTAGAGATTTTTTTTAAATGTCCAGGAAATAAGAATCAGACCTGCTGCAAATATGCAGCATACAGTGCAATTCCCTCTAAACTGTCTATCACAAACTAGGATGTACTTCAAAAGCTGGGTATAAAAAAGAAAAAGGAGAAAGATGAGATATACATGAAAGTTAAAAGAAATTGCTACTTGAAAGAAATCAGCAAAATGGAAAAAAGACACGGCCAAAGTAATTAGCTTGATATTAAAGAAGGAAAGAGCCAGAGAGGGAAGAGGAAGAAGAAAACCAGCTGGATTCTCTGTGGCACATATTTAAAGATGCTTATGATTTATGCCCTAATAAGGAAAGTGAAATAATCTCTTGCTAATCCTTTATAGATAGCCTGACTTTAGTAGGAGACAGCTGGCAGAGAGGGAGGGAGGGAGGGAGGGAGGGAGAGAGAGAGAGAGAGAGAGAGAGAGAAAGAGAGAGAGAGAGAAAGAGAGAGAGAGAGAGAGATTAAAAAAAAACCCGTTTCCAAACTGCATAGCAAGTGTAAAGATTTTCTTTTTTTTGCTCGTCAGCCTTAGTAGAGCCCAGTCTTTTCAGTTGGCAAAGGAAATAGATTTGTGATTTTGCAAGTGTGAAATAAATAGAAAAGGGGAGAGATGGGATTTTAAAAAAATCAGACAGCCATTCAACCAAGGCATCTGTTTTACATGCACAGTTCATTCCCAACAGCAAAGGACTCTGGAGGAGGATTTCTTTTCATTTCTCTGAGATGGCCCAATGCTAACCATTACTGAAATGGAGACTTTGGGAGGTTTCCTGAATATTGATTTTGCTGGTCTTAGTGTACTGTATACTGAAAGTTCTGGCACCAGGTGAGGACTATTTATGTGGTTTATCTTCTTTAAATAAATGCTGACATTTGATCTTAACTATCTTTTCCCCCATACACTGACATCCCATAGTAGCTAGCAACCCCAAAACTATAAGAGCAGGTTTCAGAAATGCATTCATTCAGTTTTATATAAACTGGATGGATGGAGAACAAACTGGACTGGATAAATATTTGATACTTTAGTAATTTTACCTCTCTCTCTCTCTCTCTCTCTGTGTGTATATATATATACATACATACATACATATATACACACACACACACATACACATACATATGCATACACCTTTCCAACTCCTTTTCTATTGTTTGGGGATTAGAACATATGGGTTTTTTTTAATACATTTTCCTCTCTGCATTTTCTAAATGATACTTATTAAAGTAAAAAAGGAGTGGTAGGTAGAATATGGCCCCACTGAGAGTTTTAAACTCATAAATTTTGGAGTTGTAGCAGTATCTCCAATTTAACTTAATATGGTGCTTTCTTAATGTTCACAGGGGGTGTGTGAGGATATTAGCAGAAACCTTATTGCCCAAATTTGTTATTTCATGCCTAAATTGAGTAGGAAATCTACCCATAATATAGTGGAGTGAAAGCATGAGCTGACATCTCTGACTATATTGGTCTCTTTATGGAAAAGTAATATATTTTGTTGAGCTGGGTTTTCCAAACACCTTTTGTACGCCATCTATTACCATGTCCCACTCTAAAGCACTTAGCCAATCAATCACATCCTGTCCTTCATAGCAATTAATTACTTTCCAATTCTGGATGGAGCAAGAGATCATTTCCTTTATACACCCTTAGCTATTTGCAGGAGCTTATGAATATTACCATATGGCTGGCATTTTTCCAGTCAACTCATATTGCCTCTTTTTATTTTTGTTCTGTGGAAGGAAAAATCTATATGCCCCCACGAGCCTGGTTTACACATAACTCTTAAGTCATAATGTGATTTGTTCTGGCTTAGCATGAAGTGTGAATTTCTCCATTATATCTTAGCATGATGTGTTAATCAGGCCACTGTAGGCCTGCTCAACAAATCATATGGTTACTTGGTTGGTTAAACAAATCTGGCTTGGTATTATGTATGAATTGGACATCCTGTTCACAAATACTTTCTAGACTTGTGGCAGATTCAGTGAAATCCTTACCCTGAAGGAATCAGCCAAGTTCATCACACTGTTGCTATTTTAAACTACAGCAAGCGTTGACGTTCCGTCCTCCTCCATGCCATCTCCTCAGTCTCTTGACATCTGTTCCCCAGGGGCCCTCCATCGAAGCTGCAAAGAAGGAGAGAAAAGCCATTCTGCTAGTGGGTAGGCTCTATTGATAACTATGCATAGTGCTGGAAAAGCAGTGGTTGGTAGTCTCAATAAAAAGCATTGCAAATATTTTCCTAGCTTTGGGCTCTTCTGGGAGATCTTTCAAACTATGGTTTTCCTGTAGCTGTTTTAAAGTTTTAGTAGCCAAGAATACCTGGGAGCAAAGGTTTACCCAGGGGTCTAGATGACTTTTCTAAAACTCTTTGAGGAAACAAAAAGATGAGGGAAAGAATTAGCAATGCTTTGCTTGAGGGCAAATATCTTTTTTGATCGCTTGGTATCTTAAAAAGTTGGATACTTGATCATTGTTCAAGGTAGCATTTCTGAGAGATTAAATTCAGTTGCACTGTTTGTTTCAAAAACACTTATCTATGGCTTAATTAATTCTTGATAGCTGTTGTCCACCCACCACCCGCCACCCTTCTTCATGACATGTTAATTTTCTGTCCCTCAGAGCAAATAACTGGATCACTGCCTTCTCACTTAAGAAGTTGCTAAAGTCCTATTTGATGCTGATGGAAAGATTTAATAAGGTGAATCAAATACTGGGGCTGTGGAAGGCTTCTGTTGAGTTTCATGTGGAGCACTCTTCAAACCTGCTGCATGAGGCCACCTAAAAGATTAAGTGAAATCACTAGCTCATTTTGCTTCGTGCCATTTGGGCGGCCTTGCCTGCCTATCTGGGGCAGCAGAAGCTGTGCAGAAGCTTCTTCAAATCTTCCAGGCAGCTGCTGAAAGCGCTGGGTGAAGCCCCCGAGGAACATGGCAGCTTCTTTGAACAAACAGGATTGCCTCTGTAGCAAAAAGTGCCTTGTCAAAGAAAAGCACAGCTGCCTTATAAAGGCTTATGAAATATAGCCCTCTTACTTTGATGCTTTTGAAATGCAAAGAAGGAAAGTGTTTTCATCTTTTTTTCCCCCCACTTTCTTTGACATTTCAACAGAGGATTCTGCTGAATTTGCTTTTTCAGTGTCATTCTGGATTCATCTCTCCACAAATGCACATCTTGGTCTGCACAGCTGAGATGGCAGAATGAGCTATCTTCAGCCACATTCAGACATTCCTTCCGCACATGAAATAAAGGCCTGGAGAGAAAACAGCGCCAACCTCCTGACCATTCCCTTTCATTTTTCCGAGCCCATCGCCCCTGCCTCTGAAAGGGATTCTGGGTGCCCTGAAAGCCTTCAGGGAAGCTATGGGGAAGCATGGTTCTTCCTGAGCATCATTTCTTGAATTTAGATTTACTTTCCTGGTTGATGTTTGTGTTCTAAGTGAAAAATATAGAAATGCCACTTTTGTTTCCCTTGATGTATGTGTAGGTTTTTTTGTTCAGAGAAAAGCAGTAGGTGAAGATTACTTAGCACAAATTATTTGCAGCCTTTAAAAGATAGACAAGCAACCTTCTTTAAAAAAGACCTTAAAAGGTAGACAACAGTGATAGCCAAACTCCTCTTGACTCCTAGGGGCTGCATGGACATATCCAAGTAATTTTGCTGGCAATAACACAGGAGTAGTTTGCCACTGTCTTCTTCTTCTTCTAGGATGTTTCTTGAATTCCTACTCTCACTGTTGACCCTGGGATTTCCTAGTGGTCTCCCATCCATGTAATAACCAGATCCATTCCTGCTTAGCTTTCTTAAGATAGACCAAGGCTACCATAGGTGCTGATATCTCCTGGAGCTTGCACTCTTAATAAGGCACAAAAAAGCACTAGTATATATTCTGTGCATACGTGGGTGGGTAAGCCAATCCCATGCAGAGCTCTGTAGGCGAAGGGGGATTCCAAGCTGTTTCAGTAGCTATCTATGTAAAAGATCGCATAGTAGTGGTAACTTCACATTAATGAAAGTGAAGCATCACATACCTTCTTATATGGTCCTCATCTGAATGTTCTGTTGAACTACCAAGATCACTCTTCTGTCTTTCAAGCATTAACATACCACTAAAAGAATACAGTCATTGTAAGGTGACTTTCTGGTTTTTTTTACAGTAAAAACATGCCAGTAATCTTTGAGGTTGCAAGGGGGCAGGAGATTAAAAAAACCTCTAGATGCATTAGAATTATGCATAGTAATTGTGCTTCTATTTTTAATGCAGACATTTAAGGGAAAATGAAGTCTAGCAAAATGTCTGCCATTGTATAACCTTGACTGAAGATCGGTGCAATTCTTCTGTCTGAGGTGGTTGTCCTCTTCCACTGAGCGTGCAGCTTCTGGAGGACGCACGTAGAGTGGCGAAGGAGGAAAGAGACACCTGCCTAGTCAGCCAGATCAGCCAAATCAACCCCCATGACCGGTGGGGTGACAGATGTCGCAGCCAGATCGCCCTAACATCCATGATGTATACATGCCATGTCAGATATTGTACTATATTTTTCTCAGGTTTGAGAGCTTCTATAAGAGAAGTTTATAATTCTTAAATCCCTTTTGGATCATTTTATTATATTATTTATAAATAGGTGTGTGTGTGTGTGTGTGTGTGTGTGTACACAAGGATACATATATGTACCTGTATTGTATTTGTATCTTATGTTGCTAAATTTATATAATCTGGATGCCTAATTTTTATTTCTTTTTCTTGCTGCATATGTGTAGCCTGAACAAGCCCCTTAGCATATTCTGATTTAATATTGTCTTTTAGTCAAAATTCTTTGTATGTACTTTTCCCAATTATCCTGATACGGTTAATTCAGTTTTGGATATATGGAATATTTGACTGTCAGTTTCCTTGCTGGTTGATGACTGCAATAAAGTTTGATTTGAAAATGTCTGCTATTTCTGTCATGAGCTAAGAAAATCAGGCCAGCCCTTGAATGATCTGTGTGGAAGAGGGAGCAGAGTAACAGATTGGTTTGCCAAATTTTTTTCCCAGTTCTTTCTGTCGCTTTATCTTCATTCCCGTCTATGAAGCAACGTAAGAATCCAGTTCTCTCAAACGGAAGATGGTAGCAAAGAAAAGAAAACAAAATGCTATGAAATGAATCACAGAAATGAATCTACATCGCAGACCATTATGTTGATAATACTGGGTAGCATGTACATTGTTTTAGTCTTTCTAGAGGAACTGTGGCTAAATGTATAATAAAATAAATATCAGTAAGTAGAAACCCATTAAATATCTGTATTTCTGGTAGCTATTAGAGGCCCTGAGGCTTTACAGAGGGCAAAACTGTTGATACGCCTATGTACTTTCTAGGATTGCACATTCAGTGTTATATGTTAACATCTGCTGAAGTCAAAGATCTCACCTTTGAATCTTGCAATTAATTCTTCTATATATCAAACTTTTTTTCCCAGGCTCAGACCATGATGGAGTTTTTTGAGTGGCATTAAGTGCATACTTACATACATACATACATACATACTCATCAGACTATTCCCTTCTGGGGGGCAATGAAATGCAAAATGCAGGAAAACCAGTAAGAAATGGTAAGTTTAGAAAGTTAAAGGTGTGAAATCATTAACTTCTACTCTGTTTTCCATTTGCAGGAATGCAGCGCTTGCTTGCTTTGATGCCACTTGTTCCCTTTCATATACCTAAGGATCAGTCATGCAGATATTTGTTTTAGTCTCCCTGTGGTGTCATCTAATTTGATTCCTGTGAAGGGGCCAGTGCTCCCATCTATTGCAAGCATTCTCTTCTCGCAGACTTGCTTATGCACAGCAATTACTTGGCGAACAATGCCCCATCAGATGATCAGCTAACAGCAGGAAGTAATTTGAGTGGCATTGGGTAATGAAAAGTATATATACTCTAATCATAATATGAAAGCTGTGTTCTTCTTAGGGATTTTTGTATTGAAATGCATCCTGTGCTGACATCCAGCTGCAGAGGAGCTCTCCAAAGGACAAATGGATACAGAGAGATAATTCTCACCATCAGCAATTTTCTATGGTTCTCGGTTTTACGTTCCCTGCCCCCCTGCCCCGCTCCTGCTTCTGCAGTTCGTGCATGTGTGTCTGTTGCTTGCAGTTTTATAAAGGACTTTGTTGGGCAGAGCTGACAACAGTGAATTACCAAAGACAAGTTAGAAAACTTGTTTTGAGATTTGCATTAGTGATCGGTTGGATAAGAGAGCCGGATACTTATTTTATTACGCTCCTAAATGTTTATTTTCATGAAAATTATGATCAGGCTCATAATCAGCAACTGAGATATACCTGTGGGCAAGAAAGTGTATCAGGTTTCATAGGACTAGGGCTACAAGATTTGGGTTGCCAGTTTCAGGTGACTACCAGATGGCAAAAAAGTAGTGTGCGCCTTGTTTCTTTTCTGCCAGTAGTGGCTGTGAGGATTGCTGTGAAGATTGTTGAAGCTCAGATCTCACAGCCCTATATAAGTCCTTGTGGAATGACACAGGAAGGAGCTAGAAGGTCCTTCCTCTGGCTTTCACTTCAGGTCCTTTAGCAAACACCAACCCTCCTGCTCAACAGTTTTCTCTGCAGTGGAATGAGCTAAAAAAGTTTATTTTTATTGGACAGCTAGAATCTGAAGGATGGAGAACTGAACACAAGTATGAGAATACAAATTTCAAATGTTTGCTATAGCTCTAAATATCAATGGGAAAAACACATTTTTCACCATAGACTATGAAGGTCCTAACACATAATTCTTAGCTTTTGCAGAAAAAAAATGAGATGCCAAACCAACTTAACAACAGTATATAACATCTGCCAGAAATCTATACAAATGTCCTAGATTTTATAATGCAACATTAGGCAACTGTTCAATGAACTACAGAAATTCATATCACAGCATTTATGCATTCATGTCCATCAGGTCTGACCTTTTTGGTTGTTCAATATTATATCTTCATAACTTTGTCTTGTGGTTAGAATCTTCAGTTCATTTTGTCTATGAATTTGTCTAAACCACCTCAATAATTTTCTTTCATACTGGTCACTCACTTCGTATTCACTCCACATTCATTTAGCATTCTTTCATTCTTGACTTTATTTCTTCTTGTTTTACCACTCATGCTTTTAAAGTAGCCCATTTCCATGACATTCAACATAGTTCTATATTTCTCCCGATATGCCTAATTCTCACTTCCGTACAATAAAGTGAGAAAAGAACACTCTTGCACATAGTCATTTTCATTTCTTCAAACAGATATTCATTCCTCACAAGCTACAAGCTATGCATTTCTCTTAATATGTGGACATCCTAAAATTTCTCCATCCATTTGCTCATCTCTAGTAAACATTCAAGCAATGTACAAAAATTGATCCACTTTTTTTTTTAGTTTAATTGACAATTGTTCATTTAATTTTCCATGACAAACACAACTCCTTGGACTACAGTGCATTCATTTTCAGCTCCATATTCTTCATTGCTTCATACAATCTAACATTGTAATAATGCACATTATTTGTGTTCTTGCTCAACAACATGGCATCTTCTGCATACTAATGTATGTATGTTCACACCCGTAACTAGCACACTGATCTTACACAGTCATTTTTCATTTTTTAAAAAAATACATTTAACATTCAGGAAGACATTACATATCCATGTCTTCCTCCATGCTCAGTGCTGAACTAATTCCTAAGAATTTAATTTATTCTCATGCATCTTCTATTTCTATAATATGTCATTCCTGCTGCATTCAGCAAACCTGTTTCCAAACCATATACATGCAAAACAGTTGAAACCTATTCACTCTATTACATGTTTTTTTTTCCTAAATCAATAAATATGCAGTAACTTTCTCCCAGTCATATGTTTCTCAAAGACTTTTTTTTTTCCTGGATACCAACATTTATATGTCTGCAATTTGACATATCAGTGCTATTCCCATTCACTTCTCTAAATTCTCTTTTCAGAATTCCCTCCCATTATGATATAAGTGACAGAGAACCATTTGTAATAATACATAAATAAATCCACAATTTTTGCTGCATTCTCTTACATTCATTGTTTGCTCACTCACTTCTTTCCTTTTATCATTCCACCAAGCAACCTTTTTCACGCTTCCCATTAGTGCAACTTCGCAAACTTCAGTGGCACTTTGCAACATAGTTCTTTCTACTCTGTTCCAAGCAGCTTTCACATAATCTTTCTTTATGTCTGCTTTCCTTTCATCTGTTACAAAATTAGTTTATATTCTAATACTTTTTGATAAAGTGATCTTCCTGTCCTGCAGACATTCTACTTTTATTCTTCTTTCTTTAATTTATTTCTTTTACAGACACTCCATTTTTCCCCAGGATCTGTTCTTGACACTACCCGAACATTGTCTGTCTTATAATCCTTGTGTCTGTCACTAATTCTCTCAGCCTTTCATCATAAACCACCAAATGAATGAAGCTTATTCATCCCTTTGCTTGTGTACACATAACAGACTGTTTTTAAACAGGCATTCACAAACCATTGCCATTTTTGTTCATTCCTGGGTCTCCAAATTGCACAGTACCTTTTTTCTGTATTTTTTCTTCACATTTCTATCCTTCCATTCATGTCACCTAAAATAATAACTGTTTCCCCAAATCACATTCATTAATATTGTTACACATTTTTCCCCAAGCTCATCCCTTCTATTATCACCATTCACTGGAGCATAACTTTTAACTATCACCAACCCATGGATTTCTACTGTCATAGGCATCCCCAACTTACTGTAGATGATACCAGTTCATATTTTCTGACATATGTTTTAGCCCTTCTGTTAATAACTACATCTGCATTGTCATTTCTCTACATGTATTCATCAAATCTATTGTACAAGGTCAGTCCACCTTCATTCACCCTTTTCCTTTCTTTTAGTTCACAGGCAATTTTATTTTTCTTTGATTTCTTAATTCATGTTTCTACCCTTTACTTTTCTTACATCCCAAGTTGCAATCTTCCATATGCTATGGTCATAATGGACCCACATATACTGTCCTCTGCTGCCCATCATGTCTTTAGTCTACTGAGAGTTTACACAATAATTTTTAGACTAATTGGTCAGCCTTAGGTGCACCCATGTCACAGGATCAGTACTGGTCAGTTCTGGCACATTTGGGTCATTATACCACAATCACAACCAAAACCAGTTTTACTCCAAACATGCTGTTTGTAGATTAGCAATTCTAGCTTGCTTGGAATAACTTGTAACTATCACCAACCAATGGATTTCTACTGTCATAGGCACCCCCAGCTTACCGTAGATGATACCGGTTCACATTTCTGACTTATGTTTTAGCCCTTCTGTTAATAACTAAATCTGCATTGTCATTCCAAATAAGCTAGGATAGCTAATCTACAGACCACCTTACAAGTCAACATTTTATTGCCTATGTTCCTAGGAGGCACATTTAGATATAACAAGCGAACAAGCTTTGAAGGAAACTTATGATACTAGATACCCGTGTTAGATTCACAATTTCCAATGATCTGGTTCTTCTGAGCCCTTTCTATCCTTGTGAGGGTTCTCTTTTTCCCCAGGACTGGACACACTGCAGCTCAGAAGATAACTGTACAAAATACTTTATTGTAGCACACACCTTTCCCGTTGCCCGGGTTAACTCCACCCTCCTAGGCTTTGCAGTTGATGTACCCATGTAAATACGTCTTTCATGGTTAGTCCTTATAACAGAAGTCTTAAAGTTTGTAAAGTGGCACACAACCTTTGCCTCCCTCCAAAAGTTCTTGTGCTTGTTGGGATTAGGCACGGCTTCAGTGTGGTTGCTTCTCTTTTGGTTGTTACTAAGCTCCAGGCCAGGCTCTAGCTCTGGTTGTTACTCAAGCTCCAGGCAGGATTCACACCACAATGGGATGCTTATTGTAGCTTGTGGTCTTGGCAGTTGGCTGATGGCCCTCTTGCTTGTCTGTAATAGTCGTACATTCCAGACATCACTTCTACTTCCTCATCTGCTTGTTGTCTTTTTCTTTTTCCTACACACCCACACTTTTGTTGGTTAAGGGCCTGGGTGGGGTGATGCTGCCCATTGATGTCAGCACTCTCCTAAAAATGCCAGGGTGTGGCTCAATTAGTCAGACTTCTGGAATGCCAGCATGGATGCTTTTGAGTAAACGGTGAGTGGGGGGAATGAATGATCCCATCTCCTCTTGAGTTTCTGGGGCTGTAAACTTTTATGGCCCTTTGAGAGGAGGAATGAGCTGAACCTATCCTTGGGGAAATGGGGGTGGGAAGCATTTCTGCCTGGCTGCAGCTGCTTTTCCCAAATGCAGACAGCAATCCCAGCTTCATTCCCTCCCAATCCTTGAACTGCTTCTATTGCCCATATACACTCTTTATATGCCAGTTTTAAAATAGAGTCTTGGATGAGAGAAGTAGTTTCAAAGCTGATGTGTTCATCCACAAAGCTACAATAATAGTGAAGAAGTAGAATTATGAATGGGAAGGCATGGATTCATGTCAGCTTGTGAAGTCTCCACTGGAGAATCTGGTCTATGAAGAGGACAAGCTGTGAAATGAGGGACTTGTGCCATCCTATGGGTTTCAATGAGAAATTTAGATTCTAGATATTGCAAGGGAAATCACAAATTTACAGGCCAGAGGAACCCATTATATTCATCTTTTATCTCTCTGCATTATTGCCACGCTATTAAAACAAGGTCTGCAGAAAATCAGAAGTGATGAAGTGTTTTCTTAGTGTATAAACTGCATAAACTCAGCAACAGGATTCTTGTTTCAGAAATGTAAAGAATGCATCCGCTATAGAGATTCAAGGAGCTATATACAAAACTAGATGCATATACTGACAATCCAAGCCGTATTTAATTTAGATATAAAAACCACAAATGATTAAACGTTTGAACTTAGCTTAACTATCATAAATTATTCTGATCAGGAATGTAAACAGCTTTTTTATTATTGTTATTATTACTATTATTATTCTAAAGCTACAAGAAATATAATCTCGTATACCAGACAAATTAAATTTCATTACTGTGCTTCTTGAAAGAAATTCAGTCTTTTGTTTTGATCTATACTGCTCTTAAGGACAAAAAAAAAATGATATAAAAATGAAATACAAGAAGCTTCTACAGTGCTTATGTTGAGTTATGCAGTTACCAGATAACTGCACTGATTGTGACAGTGTAAATGCTGTGGCATGTTGCAGAAGTGAAAGAAGTAGAAGTAAAGGTTATTGATGGAGATTTGGAAGCGTTTCCATTTGTTCTTGTAAAATGGCTTGAAAAGAATGGTTTAAGGAGAATATTTCATGCCACACTTGATTTTGCATTTGTAACTTAGGCAAGCTACCCTGCTGTGTTTCACTCATTTTCATTTTGTTCTGTACTGTAAAAAGAAGCAGCCCTGCTTGGAGCTTCTGGAACTCCTCCAGTGGCTCTCTGAATCCTATGAAAGGGGCTCTTGCTAGTTTTGCTTCTTGCTCCCATCTAAATCTCATTCAGTCACTTGATCGTGGGGAGGCATTGGTAATTCATGCGGAGGGTCCAATGCAGTGTTCAACCATTGAGTATGAGCAAAGCATGCTGGAGTTGAGAAAAGCAACAAATTGGAGCTTAAGGATAAGATTTTGGGGTTGAAACAAGACATAACGCATGCTTTGACCAGATGTGCACAAATGACAGTAGTATGGGCAACAACAGAAATCTAGGTGTTTTTCAGGGGCAAAAGAGTGGCAAAGGCATGATTATGATAGTCAGTGCTTGAAGATAGATATAGAGACAGAGACAGAGACACAGAGATAGAGATTTATCCAATGTGCCATCACACTGGTGTCAATTCTTTGTGACCACATAGATTTTCTCCAGGATGATTTGGCCCAACTGATCCTTCAGCTGTTCTAGCAGTGTACCCATTGCTATGTATTTGAGTCCATCCATCTTGCTTCTGGTCATCTTGTTGTTCTCTTTCTTTCCATTTTTCCCAGCATCGTAGACTTCTCCAGAGAGCTAGGTTTTCACATTGTGCACCCAAAGTATGATAATTTGTGCCTGGTCAAATGAGAACTCTGGGTAGATTTGTTCAATGATCATTTGTTGATTGTTTTGACTATCCATGGTATTCTTAAGAGTCTTCTCCAACAACAAAGTTTAAAAGTGTCAATACTTGTTCTATTCTGCTTCTTCAAAGTCCAACTTTGACTTCCATAGAATGTCACAGGGAAAAACATTGTCTGCATGATTCTGATTACTATAGGTCAGGGTTCCTCAACCTTGGCAACTTTAAGACAGGTGGACTTCAACTCCCAGAATTCTGGCTGGGGAATTCTGGAAGTTGAAGTCCATCCGTCTTAATGTTACCAAGGTTGAAGAACCCTGTTATAGGTCACAATAATCACAATATTATTGGAGTCCAAGTATCTTTTTTGAATCCTTTATGGCTATCCTACCAAGTGCTAATCTGTGCCATATTTCTTGACTGCTGGTTCCTTTGCTGTCTGTAGCTGATACTAAAAGGCAGAAGCAACTCCCACTTCATTGTCACTGATTGCTGTACCTGTTGTAATTAGTTTAATCTTCTTTATTTTAAACTTATTCCCATTTTTTCACTGCTTGACTTTCATTGCTAGAGGTTGCAGATGATTTGCATTTTCAGCTATCAGAGCAGTGTCACCAGTGCAGGTTATTGATGTTACTTCCTTTACGTTTAAAACCACACTCATTTTCTTCCAATCCAGCTTCTCTCAATATATATTCAGCATTCAGATTGCATAAATAAGAGGAGAGTATAAAGCCTTGCATTGTTCTTTTGCCAGTTTGGAGCCAGTCTGTTTCACTATATTCTGTCCAGATTGTGTCTTCTGACCTGTATATATGTTTCTCATGAGGACAATAAGATGTTCTATGATTCCCATTTTTCTAACCACATTCCAGGGGGACGCGGTGGCGCAGCGGCTTAATGACGCTGAAAGTTTCCGGCCAGAAATGGTCGATACTTCAGCGGTTCGAGTCCAGCCTTCGCGTTAACAGGGTGAGCTCCTGTTTCCTCCCCAGTTCCTGTCAACCCAACAGTTCGAAAACTCACGTGAGTAGATAAACGGGGACTCTCACTCCGGTGGGAGGAAAAATGCTGGCGGCGCCTTGCAAAAGGAGTCAGGAGCAGTTGCCGGTAAGCGCAAAACCGCGCGCGCCCGAAAAGGGCACAAAGCAACGGAAACCCCGCCTCCTGCGCGCGCCAGCTGGGCTCTGCTCTAGGAAGGAGGCTCTGGCAAACCACTTCCGAAACACCTTGCCTTGAAAACTGCAAGGACTAGTCCAAGCAGTCACTGCAGAGTCGGTAACGACTGAGCGCAGATTAAAAAAAAAAAAAAAACCATATTCCACAGCTAGACATGATTGACACAACTGAAAGCCTTGCTATAATCAACAAACCACATACTGACTTTTATTATAATCCTTTGGCTTTCTCAATTATCCAGCATGCTTCATCTGGATAATCTCATGTTCCCTGGCTTTTTCTTCAGATAGCTTGAACATCTGGCATCTTCCTATATGATAGTTCAATCTCTGTTAAGTCTGCCTTCTTTTGTATTGGTATGTTGACTGATCTTTTCCAATCTGTTGGTCATGGTATCATTCTCCAGATTTGCTGGCATAGTTTTTTACAAACTTTACTTATTCTCCTTCTGTTGCTTGCCATTTCATCAGTTCCTGTAGCTTTCTGACCTGGGATGGACTAGAGTAACTTTATTTTCTAGTATTAAAGGTTTTTGTAAACAGGAAATATTTTCTAACGTATCTGGGTTGCTGAGATGTGTATTGTACAGAATTTCAGAATACAACTTCCACCTTTGATCAATCTTCTTTGAATCAGCTACTGCCTACCTATTGGCATCCTTTACCATACCAATTCCACATTGGAACACCTTCTGAGTTTGGAGAACTTTTGGAAAACTTTCCTTTCTTTTCTGTGTCTGTTTCCATCTTCAATGTCTTTTTTGTCTTTCTTCACTTTGGCTTCTCTTTTCACATTCAGCCTTAACAACTTGTTTGATTTTACCCCACAGTTCCTCTGGTTCTGTATCAATGAGGTGCAAGATTTCAAAAGAATGCTTGATGTTCTCCTTGAAAATGGTGGGTATATGGTCAAAATCATATTGTGGAAACTGGATGGCATACTTCTTCCACTTTAACTTGACGTGGAACTTGCACATGAGCAGTTCAGTCCCTCTGACCATGTCTTTGTTGTTACAACATTCTTGTACCAATAATATAGTCACTTAGATTTCTGTGTACTCCATCTGGTGATGTCCTTGTATTTAAGTTTCATTTGAAGACTATGTTAGCAATTAAAAGATGATTGGATTGGCAGAAACTGGTAAGTCATTCTCCTACTTCATTTTGCTCTCTTAGCCATACAGTCCAATTATACTTCCCTCCTTAGCATTTCCAACTTTGGCATTCCAGTCTCCAACCACAAGCAGACAGCATATTCTATCTATTTCCAGTTAAACCTGATAATAAAAGTCATCCTCATCCTCTTCTTCCAAATAACTGGTTGGAGCATAATTTGGTAATTGTAATATTAAAACATTGTCCAGGAAGTCTAATGTTATTTGAACACTGACTGCATTGTAACCAGGTACCATTCTTTGCTATATCCTTCCTGACTGTGAAAGCAAACTGTTCCTTGTTTTTCATGTCTTGAGTAGTAAACAATATGATATTCTGACTGAAAGTATCCAACTCCAGTCTATTTGAATTTGCTGATGCCTAAGATGTCAGTTTGTAGTCATTTCATTTCACTAGGCTGAGCTTTCTTATTTTCATGCTTCTTGCATTTTTGTTCCCCCTGTCATTCTGTCCTCAGATTTTCTTTTTCTGCATGCCAACATCAGCAAGATGTCTTGAAGGCTTTAATCTAGCTATGTCATAAACATCATAAGTGCTCTGAAAGATCCTCAGTTCTTTGTAAATAGCATGTTGAATGCCATCCGACCTGAGGGACTGATTATCCAACACTATATCATCAATTATTTTATATTTTCAATCTGTATGGTTTTCTGGGTAAAATACAGGAATGGTTTATCAGTTCCTTCTCCTGTACAGTAAGAAATCATCTCTTTGCCATTGTCACTAAAGTGGTCATCTGCCTCTAGCATCTTCCCATATAAGTGCTACCCAATATATGTACCTACTTGCTTTAGCTGGGCAACTGGGATGACCTTAATACCATGGGTGACCCTTCTGAGATTATATACTTTTGGCAGACGCTCCCAGCATTCTTTATTCATCCCTCTCAGGACCACTCCTTTGTCATGATGAGGCAGCCTAGCAGGACTTGGAGAATCTATCTATCTGGTCAGGAAATATTTCATGAGAGTGCCCACAGCCGTCATCACCACTTGGTATCATTCTTGATTAGAAGGAAGTCAGCTTTGTTTGTGGGAAATGTTTGTTCCCAGCCTTGTTCTTTATAGTTGAAGTAAGGCCCTACCTCACATACCTCTTTAGCCTAAAAAATATAGTATGTATTAATGTGAACTAAATGGACACTTTGAATATCACCCTCTCAGTTGCTCCTGGTGTTTTGCTGTTCTTTTTGGGTTTTGCCTGTTTTTGCCATCTTCATCGTTTTTCCAATGTTGAACTTTTTGTTGCTTTATGCTGTTTGTGTACTAGAAGCAGAGAAGGTAAGATTAATCTGTAGTGAAGCAGATACTACCATGTCGCAAAAGGAGAACAGCTAAGGAGACAGAGAGGGAGATCTGCTATTGAGTTCCACATACACAAATTTGTGAAATCCACCAACCACCAAAGCATAGATGGCAGCATTAAATATAGTCCACTAGCATCAAACTCTCTCTGGTAAAAAAAATAGCACAAACAAAACATTTGTGAATGATCTATGCAAGATAAATAAATCAATTATGGTCTTGAAAATTCCATTAAAATGTAGTAGTTACAATACAAAGAAAAGTCAAACATTTTAAAACTCTGTATCAGGAAATTCACAGAGAAAACCCCTCAGTATAATAGTGAATATTGTGCAGGGGAAGGGAGGGAGGGAGGGAGGGAGGGAGAACACATTGTGCTGAGAGGCCTGGTATATATTTGGATGATTAATTACCAGGGTATACCAGAGCTGTGGGCTAGTCTAAGAAGTTGAAAAACAAACTTTCCAAAAGAAGGCGTGACAAACATCTTCCATTATGTTGCCAATAAAACTTCATGAACATTAGGAGTTGACATTAAAGGATTTTTTTTTCTTTTTACCATGGACACTAAAATAGTCAGAATTTATACTGATTTGCATAGCCCTAGGAACTGTATTTCTCCATACACACATTGATTTGAAGACTGCCAACAGATTTGGACCAAGGAATCGTTTGTTTGTTTGTTTGTTTGTTTGCCAAGGATCTGCAGAAGAATCAATATCATGGATAATAAAGTGGGACCTTTTAACTGGGACAGAAACTTTCTCAACTTGATTCTCCAAAATAACCCCATCTCAGCTTTTAGCCACAGATCAATGCATTAACCTTTCTTTCATTTGGGCAGGAGTTTGGTTAGGCTAGATGATCTCCAAGGTCCTTTTCAACCATTAAAATCTATGATTCTGTGAGTTTATAAAAATCCTCTCACTCTAAAGGTAAACCAAATGGTCTTTGATTACTCCAGAGTCTCCTTGCTATTTAACATTCAATTATCCAGAGGACTGCTAAAACCTGCTGTTCTTCTATCGTCTTGAGTTACCCAGCAATGACAGGTAGAATGAACCTGGAGTTTTCATCCCTGGGTCTTCTGGATGCTTATCATGGTAGCCTCATTGCTGTCTTAGTTCAGCATTACTGAGCATCTCAGGCCTTTTTCACAGAGGAAAGTCGGCTGAAAATTTGCTTTCCCAGGCCAAGTGAAACTGAGTAAAACACATGGATGTGTAACACGCAGTGAGCTATACTACTGTAATACTGTAATTTTTTGCGGGCTGGGCAGAATAGTTGCCTTCTGGCAAAGAAGTATTGAAATACAATGATTGGACTTCCCAACTCTATGTTACACAGCATCTGCATCATGCTTTGCTAGGATTACAGTCTCAAAAACAGTGGCATTTATGACTGGACTTTGTAGTAGTTGGTTTCTTTCTTGCTTTTCTTCTTCCAAATCTGCATACCAGCCAAGATTTTTTACTGTATCCCCTATTATTTTACACATGATTTATGTTTTAATGTCACAGGTGGTATTCATTAAATAGAAAAGTGACTAATACCCTTTATAAATCAATTTTTAAAATTGCAAGCATCAGTCCAATTAAAATCTTCTGTACCCCTTTTTTACTTTCTATTAACTGGAATCAGTCAGGCAAGAATTCTTATAACAAGCAGACTTCTGATGTTTTGTACAAATGAAGGGTTGAGTTCCATCATACAACACCAAGAGCACAATCTAGTTCTTATTCACTCAGAAGCACTGTAAGTCTGACTGTGTTTAAGTATATGATTGTATCCAGCAGTACAATTATTAGGGATGTGAGGAACTTCAAAGGGTTACTTCATTGTGATGATATTTCAAGTGAAACACCCCATCAAAGCAAAATTGTGAAGTAAAATCTCTCCCCACTTCTAAGCAGTAAAGCATAGTAGCCAATTTATTTGAGTGAGCCTCTGGTCAAGGCGGATCAAGCTTTTCTCAACTCTCTTAATTGCAGAGTGTCGTCTCCACCGTGTGAAGTGACACACCAGGGTGAAACGTGCCATCCCTGCCATGCAAAATATGGTGTCAAAGCAGAGTGCATCTCTTTGCATAGCCTGATATTCTGATACATATATAGTCAGGAGTACAACATAAAAATACTACTGAATAAAACAGAAGTGCCTCCTAGGTAAGCAGGTAAAGATTAAGGCTGAAATGATTTTGTAAAGGGACATTCCATTAAAAAGTTCATCTCTAGAATTGCACTGCCATTACCAGATCAAGATATTAGGTTCAGAATACCCAAGCATTCAATATATATAAACATTTCAATCTTATTAAGATTAATAATTTAGTTTAAACAAATTAAAAGTTCGTTGTAAAATAGTTCTTCTTGCCTATGCTTGAAATCTCTTCTCTTCTCTTCTCTTCTCTTCTCTTCTCTTCTCTTCTCTTCTCTTCTCTTCTCTTCTCTTCTCTTCTCTTCTCTTCTCTTCTCCTCTCCTCTCCTCTCCTCTCCTCTCCTCTCCTCTCCTCTCCTCTCCTTCCTTCCTTCCTTCCTTCCTTCCTTCCTTCCTTCCTTCCTTCCTTCCTTCCTTCCTTCTTTCTTTCTTTCTTTCTTTCTTTCTTTCTTTCTTTCTTTCTTTCTTTCTTTCTTTCTTTCTTTCTTTCTTTCTTTCTTTCTATAAATATTATAATAAAGGTAAACTGCAAGACATAAAACCTTTGTTCTGCATTTCACTCCCATTTCATCATCCTGGCGATATAACCATTAGCTGGGAGGAAGAAAGAAATCTGGCAACACATTAGTGTTAAGTGGCTATGATTTAATTAGTGCCTAAGTGCTAATTGATTCTAGGCAGTAATAAATGGCCCTTTATTAAAAGGTGACACAAATGTCAATTTTAAAAGAACTTAGGACTGCCAAAAGGAGGACCTATTTTGGAACACTTCCAAAGAAGTAGAATACAGAAGGTGATATCTGGAATACCTGATCAAAGTATTAGCAGGTGAACCCAAAGGCCACTCTGCTCCCTCTGCCTTGTGATATTATGGCAGCTTAAGCAATTATAGTCTTGACTATAATGACCATCAGTACATTAAAGTCATTGTTATACATTTCATAATTAATGCACTGTGGCTCTCAATTTTGGACAAAGGATTCCCGGATTCAATGCTTGATCTTAGCCAAAAGGCCAAGATGGACTAAAGCCAAGGAAAAGCATGACTAAACTTCTCACCAGGGGAAACAGCTGATTTGTCGGTAATTAGTCACATGGCCAAATAGCCACAATCTTGATATGGAACAATGTGTAAGCAGAAAACAATAGCCTAATCAAGGAACTACCAAGGAGAAAACCACACCCAAGACAACACTGGCAGGTCAAGCTACTGTATATAAACAGGGAGCAAACCCCACACTTGCACTGATGATGTTACTAGTTGGGTAATGAAATGTTTGCAAGCAAACAACCAAGCTCAGAAACCAACAAGGACTCCACAGTTCAACCCTGAGCTACATATCTTCGCTGCTATCAGAACAATGTGTATAT